>NC_071274.1:22819127-22834127 GCF_023375685.1 Ictalurus furcatus
CACGGTTCTAAACACTTCTTAACAAAATATTTATTGTTTTCGTGAAAATTCCTCAGCACGTATTACATTATTAGACGTGAACTGAGTTGGAGAAATACGTAATTGTGCTGCTGCTGTGCGTAAATCTACAAATCAAAATCTCACGTTTTGAGTCCTAAAGACTGCTGGAAGAGCAGCTACGCGATGACATCATCAAAGAGCGCCAAAGTGGCAAGAGAGAGTGAGAGAGATGAGGGACGGCGCTGGGCGAGACGACGATATAATATCCATATCGTGATAAAAAAATGTATTTATTATATTACAAATTCTACACTAATACATTTTTATATTCTGGAATTGTAAAAGATTTTTAAAAAAAATTTAATCTTACGGTAAAAATGTCATTTCATGCAAAGTTACTACTACATATTTAAAAATACGACACTACTGTATAATTACGACGTATATATCGTGTATCGTGATATCTGAAATGTCTTCGAAAATCTTGATATGATGCTTGTGTGATGTATCGCCCCGCCTCTAGATTGATTGACTGATTTAATTATTTATTTCTGTTCATTTATCGCTCGTCTCTTTACCTGTCCGTACATTACTGACCGGTTACTTCCGCCTCCGTGTGTGTGTGTGTGTGTGTGTGTGTGTGTGTGTGTGTGTGTGTCGTCCTGATCCGGCTCTCGGCGCTAATTACAGCCTCCCACCTCCGTTATACACTTCTGTAATTAGGCTCTTAAAACATGATTAACACGTCTCAATTACGCCAGTCATCATTTGCATAATTTATGAGGCGTTCTAATTGCGAGCGGGTTTTTGGACTCGAAGGCTGAGCGCTCTCAGAAAAAAAAAAAGGAAAAAAAGAAAATAAAATAAAATAAGCGCGGAGGGAATCATTACGCCGGCGCCGAGGCGAGTCCGAGTCACGCGCCGTTAGAGACCGGGGGTCGAGCGGCGCGACGGAACTCGCAGGATGACGCCGAAGATCACGGTTGCTCGATATATAAGTGTTTTTTTTTTAACGTATAGAAATATCACGTGTGTGTGTGTGTGTGTGTGTGTGTGTGTGTGTGAAAAGAGAGAGAAAGGAGAGAGAAAGAAAGGAAGAAAGAAAGAAAAAAAAAACGAAAGAGAGAGAGAGATTTGCACGTTCATTTGCAGTAAATGTCATAGCAGTCATACAAGCCATTTTCTCTGTGTGAGTGTGTGTGTGTGTGTGTGTGTGTGTGTGTGTGTGTGTGTGTGTGAGCACAGTGTGAAATTACACCCCTGCATTAAACTGAGAGGGAAAGAAGCGAGAGCTCATTCCGACGCCGCTGCTGCTGACTGTGCCGAGCATGTTTCGCATTAACATTCCACTCACACACACACACACTCACACACACTCACACTCACACACAGGTTTTTTTTTTAAACAGGCTGTAACAACTACAAGATTTCCTTCCACTTTAATATACTGCCTTATGTTATAACCTGTGTTATAACATGCTATTACACGTTGTCAAAGTGTTACACAACAAGTGATTAAAAACGCTGGCTTCTGATTGGCGCTTGACCCCAACCCCCGTTCCCACCCACGTACACAAAGCCCCGCCCCCAAAACTTACAGAGCTTTCAGTTCAGCTAGACTGTCATGACATGAATGAACGCTGAATTGAGTTGCGATTCTGTAAACATGCGACGTCGCCTCACAGTGATTGGTGAAGAGGTGTTGGGGGCGTGGCTACAAAATAACTGACAAGAGGCCAATCCAAATACAAACAAACATTCCGGGTGGAAGCCAGATTTCCAAATTGCTGGGGGGGGGGGGTGTTCCAGCTACGTATAGGGCTGGACGATGTAACCGATATCGTCATGATAAATGAATTTTTTACGTTTTTAATAAATACAAATTAAACGGTACTGAATAGGTGGCCTTGATTTGACATTGACATTGTCTTTGTAGGCATTAAAGAAAAGTATCATCAAACTATTACTTACTTTTACTTAATTACTAACTTTTACTTTTATTTATTACTAACTTTTACTTAATTACTTTTGAATAATTCCTGCATGTTATTTACACTAGTCAGAGATGAAAACTATTGACTACTGCACCTTTAGACTGTTTACGTTTATTATGTTTACGGCGTTTATCCCATGGAGGATCTCGTTATCCTTTATTGCCTGTAGGAGATGTGTAGGCGTTATGATGAATTTATTACGCTGTTATAAACAGCTCGGGTGTGACAGATTTACACGTCCAGCCAGATTGGTTAAATATTTTGGCGAGTGTGATCTGGAACACGTCGAGCTTTTCGTACGGGCGCTTTCTCCTCTCCGAAAGCGTCCATGAATTATGGGAAGGAAAAAGGAGTCAGGACGAGGACGAGGTCCAAGTCACTTTGCTGTTGGTGTTGGAGACGAACTCTGAATGAACTCGGCTCAAAGAAAACAGCCGGCGTACTCACACATATGCACACACACACACACACACACACACACACACACACACAAAGGTTTGCAGAAAGATAAAACAGAAGAGCGACTGTGTAAACTCTCACAAGTTTCTGTTTAAAAATCACAAGTGGATAAAAGTTACAATTATTATTAAATGTTACAAATAAACTTAAAATGACAAACTTAATGTTAAAACCATTATGATTAACTTATTGCTAAATAAAAGTTAAGATGATCAAAATGATTATAATTATTAAATCAGTACTAAATAAAAGTTACAATTATATAAAAATATTATTATTATTATTATTAAACTAATACTAAATAAAAGTTAAAGTTATCATTAAATGTTACAAATGTTGTTAAAATTAAAACTTAAAATTATAAAAAATTATTCTCAAATGAAATAATAATAATTATTATTATTATTATTATTATTATTATTAATTACTACCAAATAAACTCTAAAATTATTATTAAATGTTAAAACTGTTACTGAATAAAAGTTACAATTATTACTAAATATTTCAAATATAGTTAAAATTAAAAAAGTGAAAATTGTTATTAAATGATTATTAAATAAGTTTAAATTATTATTAAATGTTACAAATATAGTTCAAATTAAAACTTAAACTTGTTTACATTATTATTAAATTAAAATGATTATTACTATTAAAATATTACTAAATAAAGTCTGATAATTGTTAAAATGGTTATTATTGCATTCTTACTAAATACACATTAAAATTATTATTATAAAAATAAAAATAAAAACTGTATTTTTAAGATTCAGTGAAAAATTATTTAGCACAAAATAAGAAGAAAAAGAAAATATATTTTTAAAATGCTATTTTAAAGATTAAAATAAAAAAGTTTCAGTTCCATTTAGTTTGTAATTACCAACAAGAATTCAGTTTTTTAAAGAATTTGAAAGATAACACAGTCCACACACGATATTTACCCTGCCTTAATTACAATAAAAATTATTTCTTAATCTTAAATTCACAATTTTTTGTCATAATTCTATTTATAACTTTAAAATGAACAGAAAACAGGATTTTGTCCCTTTTAAAACTTTTATATAAACAAATCTTTCAAAAGAATTCAAAATAATAGTGCTTTTATACATTAAATAAATATAAATATTAAACAGAAATATAAATCTAACACCACGGTTAAAACAGTGATCATATCTAATGTTATTTCTAAAACTTTTCATGTTAATTTTACCTGAACTCACCACTTTATCGCTCTATATTAATTTACTTCAGTCAGAAATAATGGTCCTGATTAAAATAGGATTAATTACGCAGCTCTAACGAGCTCTAACAAGCAGAATGCAACTCACTCAGAAACGTGAAACAAATCTATAAAATGATCTTTCCTTCACCACCTCCGACTGCACCGACGGCTAACGCTAGCTATTACGCTAACACCAAAGACTGACGCTATATATACTGGGTGTACTGAGTATACTGGGGGTACTGGTTATAGTGGGGGTACTGGTTATAGTGGGTGTACTGGGTATACTGGGGGTACTAGGTATACTGGGGGTACTGGGTATAGTGCAGGGGTGGGCAATCTTATCCGGAAAGGGCCGGTGTGGGTGCAGGTTTTCATTCCAACCAAGCAGAAGCCACACCTGAATCTATTGAAAGACAAGATCAACTGATTAAACAGGTTCAATCAGGTGTGCCTCCTGCTTGGTTGGAATGAAAACCTGCACCCACACCGGCCCTTTCCGGATAAGATTGCCCACCCCTGGTATAGTGGGTGTGCTGGGTGTACTGGGTATACTGGGGGTACTGGGTATAGTGGGTGTACTTGGTATAGTGGGTGTGCTGGGTGTACTGGGTATAGTGGGGGTACTGGGTATAGTGGTTGTGCTGGGTGTACTGGGTATACTGGGGGTACTGGGTATAGTAGGTGTGCTGGGTGTTTTGGGTATAGTAGGTGTGCTGAGTGTACTGGGTATAGTGGGTATACTTGTATCGTGGGTAAACTGGATGTGCTGGGTATAATGGGTATACTGGGTGTACTTTGTATAGTGGGTCTCATGGGTATAGTTGGTATACTGGGTGTATTTTGTATAGTTGGTATACTGGGTGTAATTTGTATAGTGGGTATACTGGGTGTAATTTGTATAGTGGGTATACTGGGTGTACTGGGTATACTGGGTGTACTGGGTATAGTGGGTGTGCTGGGTGTATTGGGTATAGTAGGTGTGCTGGGTGTATTGGGTATAGTAGGTGTGCTGGGGGTACTGGGTATAGTGGGTGTGCCGGGTTTACTGGGTATACTGGGGGTACTGGGTATAGTGGGTATACTGGGTGTGCTGGGTATAATGGGTATACTGGATGTACTTTGTATAGTGGGTCTCATGGGTATAGTTGGTATACTGGGTGTATTTTGTATAGTGGGTATACTGGGTGTAAGTTGTATAATGGGTATACTGGGTGTACTGGGTATAGTGGGTATCCTGGGTGTAAGTTGTATAATGGGTATACTGGGTGTACTGGGTATAGTGGGTATCCTGGGTAAAATGGGTGTTCTAGGTGTGCTGGTGGGTATACTCTGTGTATTTTGTGTAATGGATATACTGGGTGTATTTTGTATAGTGGGTCTAAGGGGTATAGTGGGTATACTGGATGGGTATACTGGGTATAGGATCAGTGCCATCTCTAGTTTAAATAAATGCAATGTTTCTATAAGTAAATATGTATAAATAAATAAACAGATAGATAAATTAACGTATCTTGTACGATAGCACTACTTGTATTGTTCTCTGCTTGATATATCGCTTTGCTTGTATTTTCTCATTTGTAAGTCGCTTTGGATAAATGCGTCCGCTAAATGAATAAATGTAAATGTAAATAAACAGATTTCAATAGATAGACAGATGGATAGATAGATGGATATATAGATAGATGGATGGATGGATGGATGGATAGATAGATAGATAGATAGACAGATAGATAGATAGATTGACTGATCGTTAGATAAATAGATTGATTGTGTAAACACTCCATAAGATCAGCCCTACTGCGTTTGAACATGATTCAGTTATTCCCGTGAATCCTCGGCGTGTACTCAGCGTGTGCTCGGCGTGTGCTTGGCGTGTGCTTGGCGTGTGCTCAGCGTGTACTCAGAGGAGACAGCACTCACCTGTTTTCTCTTTAATTTCACACAGCACGTTGAAGAGCGCAGGTTTCATGCGGTGACAGTTCAGAGCGTGTTTCCTGCAGAGACAAAATAAATAAACGTCAAAACTTCAGTAAAAACACGAACACGTCTCCGTCACGCTCCTGATTATTACATCACATCACGCTCACATCTCGCCTCTACGCTTCTACATACCTGTCAGTCACAGGGAACCGGGTGTGGCCAATATACCAGCCAGTCACAGGGAAGGGGCCGGTGCCTATATACCAGCCAGTCACAGGGAATGGGGTGTGGCCTACAAACCTGCCAATCACAGGTAAGGGGCATGGTCTATATATATATGTCAGTCACAGGGAAGGGGTGTGGCCTATATACCAGCCAGTCACAGGTAATGGGGCATGACCTATATGCCTGTTAGTCACAGGGAAGGAGGCTTGGCCCCTCTGGGTGTCAGTCACAGGAAAGAGGGTGTGGCCTCTGTGCATGTCAATTACAGTGGAGGTGAGTGGCCTCTATACCTGTCAGTCACGATGAAGGGGGTGTGGCCTCTAAACCTGTTAGTCCTAGTGAAGGAGGCGTGGCCTCGGTGTGTCAGGCCCAGAGAAGGAGCCATGCCTCGGTGTGTCAATCCAAGTAAAGGAGGCGTGGCCTCAGTGTCAGTACCAGTGAAGGAGGCATGGCCTTGTTTCCGGTGAAAGGGGAGTGGTCTATGTGTGTCAGTCCCAGTGAAGGAGGCGTGGCCTCTGTGTGCCAGTCCCAGTGAAAGGGGAGTGGCCTCTGTGTGTCAGTCCCAGTGAAGGAGGTGTGGCCTCTGTGTGTCAGTTCCAATGAAAGGGGAGTGGCCTCAGTGTGTCAGTCCCAGAAAAGGAGGCGTGTCCTAGCAGTTATCAAAGCCTCCACTGGTGTGCAGCAAGTTAGCGTGTAATCTAACGCTGTAACTTTACACTTCAGCTTGAACACAATCACTGAAACACACACTGACACTAAATATTACAGCAGCAACACCTCACACAGCGTGAAATGAACACATTTTAATATCATATCACACACATTCATAAAATCTAAAACATAAGACACATAACACAAATGTATTATTAATGAATCGGGTAACTAGTGCAATGTTTATTACTCCTTTAAATTTGTCCACAATGACACTTAAATGAGAATTAAATCCGGAGACTTTATTTCCGGAGTAAAAATGTTCTCTAACGCAGCACTCCGAGCGAGGTCAATGTTCTGATGAAGAAGAAGAAGAAGAAGAAGAAGAAGAAGTATATTGTAAAATGTCATGTAATTAATAATAATCAGGTGTTCATATAAATACGTGCGTTTTCCATTCTTTGTTAAAATAATAACTTTAGAGATTATTTATATATATATATATATATATATATATTTATATAAAGTATATCTAATGTTGTCAGAGTTTTAATAGAAAATATAAATCATATTGTAATCACAAGCGTTAATTTGTTTATAAATATTTTATCAATGTACTGTTTAGTAAATCAGTGTATATAAAGTGTTATAGCATTTATTGCTTTTTTAAAAGCAAGCAAAATAAAATATTGATAAATGAACAACACAAATAAATACGTACAAATATAACTGTACATAAAGCAACTTTTATCCACTAAATTAAATATTTTATGTAAATAATGTATATACAATGTACATACAAAATATACTGTATATATATATATATTTTTTTTAAACTTTTTTTATTAGTTTACTCATTTAATATATTTACATACACAAATGTGACTTTTATTTATTTATTTATTCATTCTCATTCAGCTATTACGCTGAATAAATACTAACCGTATTTTTTTATCATGATAAAAAATGAATATTATTTTGCAAAGATTAACTTAAAATTGTGTAAAATTGTAAGTAGAAAAGATTACACTACTGACATTAATAAAATATTTACAAATACTTGTTTTTAGAGGGAGAAAGTTAGTCAATTTTATCCACTAAATAAAATATCTGTAAATGAAAATTCAAAATATACAGTATTTATTAAGATATATTTTTTAGAAATATATACAATAAGAACTTGGCTGGACATATATATATATATATATATATATATATATATATATATATATATATATATATATATATGTATATATATACACACATATATATACATATACATATACATATACATATATATATATATATATATATATATATATATGTTTGGAGTACGTTTCTCTGCTCCTAAATAACATTTATTTTTAATTAAGTTAAGGCTGAGTATCAAACGGACTCATTAAGGACATGAAGTGCACTACATAGTGATGATGACGATGATGATTATTATTATTATCATTATTATTATTATTGTGATGATGATGAAGGGAGTTAAACTCGGTTTGGGGAACGACCTGAAGTTTGCTCTGTGTCTTTATTTTAAATAGATATATAGATATAATGTGTTTAAATGAGTGAGATAAAGAGTGAAGTGGAAGGCACCTGGCCTGAGCTTCATCCAGACTCTGGTCCGTTATGGTCATGATTTGCTGTAAAATGTCTCCGATGTCCTGCTTCCTCGAGTCGCCGTCGCTTCCCGCTGTGACGTCCGGGGGACGGTGCGTGAGGCCCGGGTGACCGGCCAAGCCCACCCCGTGAGGGTGCATCAACCGCGGCTGCTCCTCCATCCTCTCTCTCTCTCACACACACACACACACACTCACACACACACTTTTATTTTTATTTCTTCCTCAGCTCGGAAATCTCTCTCTCTTCCCCTCTCTCTTCCTCTCTATCTATCTATCTTTCTCTTTTCTCCGTCCTCTGAGGGGAAAATATCAGAAACAGAAAAAAAAGAGGCGGGAAAAAGCGTGCGCTCGCGGACAGTTGTGTGGTGTGGGTTTTCTCCTCACAGGGAAATGAAACGCGATCCGTTGTGAGAGAGGGGAAAAGTCGCAGGCCACTCCTGCTCCAAACCCGGAGAGAAACAAGAAACAAGTTTAAAACCCAGGCGGTGGTGGAGGTGGAGAAGGAGGAGAAAGAGGAGAAGGAGGAGGGAGAAAGAGGATAAATCCGGCGGTTCGGCGGAGCGACAAGTCCCGGGTGTTATTCAGCTTGTAGCGCTGCTTCTGCTCGCGAGCTGAGCTTATGGGGTGAAAAAAAAATAATAAAGTGCCGCGCGCACTGCTTTTGTTTCAGAAGTGACACATGAACAGGAGCTCGCGAGCAGCGCAGCACCGCCCACGCCACGTGATTGGGCTAGAGGATGGCTAAGACCACGCCCCCTAGTGTCAGTCACGTTCCGAAGTGGGCGGGGCGCAGTGAGAGTGGACATGGCTTAAATAATCATGGCGTCTCTCTGATATGTTTCTGTTTTTATTCTCGTGTCAAACTGTCAATCAGTTTATTTACAACTTTCATCTCTTTTATTTATTTATTTTATTTCCTGCGCCTGACTTGATCTTTCTTTCTATTTATTTATTTATTTATTTATTTATTTGCTTGTTTGTTTTTATTGTACCTTTCTTACTTTCTATTTGTTTGTTTGTTTTTATTTCCTTTGCTGTATTCTTTCTTTCTTTCTTTCTTTCTTTCTTTCTTTCTTTCTTTCTTTGTATTTCTTGTTTGTTTGTTTTCTTCTGTTTTCCTCTAGCCTTTATTTTAATTTCCTCACATTTTTTCTTTCTGTTCCCAATTGTTAATCCTCACCTTCCCCTCTTCTTTCTTAATTTCTTTCTATTTATTTGTTTGTTTGTTTGTTTTTATTTCCTGTGCCTGATTCTTTCTTTCTTTCTTTCTTTCTTTCTTTCTTTCTTTCTTTCTTTCCATTTGTTTGCTTGTTTGTTTGCTTATTTGTTTTTATTTCCAGTGCCTTATTTGATCTTTCTTTCTTTCTTTCTTTCTTTCTATTTATTGTTTGCTTGTTTTCTTCTGTTTTCCTCTAGCCTTCATTTTCATTTCCTCACATTTTTTCTTTCTGTTCCTAATTGTTAATCCTCACCTTCCCCTCTTCTTTCTTTCTTTTATTTGTCAAACTGTCAATCAATTTATTTCAGATTATCATCCTTATATTCCACTTTATATCCAATTCCATGTTTCAGTTTCAGACACCGCTGTCATTTGGTTTTTGGAATTCTGTGTCTGGTGAAGATCTCGCTGCGTCTCGTCTCCTTGTAACCGTCGGTTGGTTTATTAAAGAAAAGCACCTCGTACATTTGATCTGTTCAGAGTTACAGTTAATGTTCACTAAACGAGTTCTAACGTACGTTGGAGCCGCGATACACAGGCGTTCCCTCACCAGGCTCTCCTTTACAGTGCTGCTGAGTTCTGGACTGTGATTGGTCATCAGGTGTTGATTAATTCTCTGTAACAGCGGCTCTGACAGGAGCGCAGGTTTATATTAACACGCTCGCTAATACGCTATCGTTTCTATAGCAATGGCTCGTTCGCAGGGACGTGTACGGCAGACGATCTTTTTTTCTGTCTCATTCATTTCAAGGGAACGACTGTTTATAGCTGCTGTAACGTAAGCGAGAAACTGTAAGTGCTTGATTATGTAACTATAAACGGATAAAAAGCATAGCTCGTTCTTTAATAAATAATAAATTGTAATCATTGATGAACTGCTGAAGTAGAAGAGGAATCAAACACTTTGAAAGTGTTTTATTGATCACACCACCCTGGCTTTGATTCATTTCCCATAGCCGCACGAGACACACACACACACACACACACACACACACACACACACACACTCTTTCATTGCTGAATGAATTCTTTTCACACAGAATTGACTCATGAGAGTGTGTGTTCATATACACCTTCGTGTTGGTGATCACTCAGCGGTAATTCCCGTGTAATGTGCGTGTGGTAACGCTACAACGTTGATGTATTTCTGTATTCTGAAGACCCCGCGCTGCGTGATCGCTGCAAAGAGTTCCACGTGAACGTTTTAAACCCGTTACAGTCTGAGTAAACAGTTTCCCAGATTAAATGCGACCGCGCGAGCTGCTGTAATTCATCTTGATATTACCAAATTGACTTTTTCAAAGCGCAGGCTGATCCGGCGCATCCGCATATAGCGATTCTGGTCATGTTTATTGAAATATAAATGTCACGAGCGCACATTTCAGACGGCGCGTCCGGGTCACGCGGCCTCGCCGAGGATTAGATCGGATTCGGAGTCACGTGCAGCAGGTGCACATTTCATTTAACCGCAGGTCGGGATGTCAGCACGGGGAGGAAAAATAATAAATAGGAAAATATTCGGCTGTAAAACTCAGCGAGGCTGACGGATGGAGCGGTACGTGTATCGACGTCCTCGGCGGGCCGCGCCTTCATTAGCCGCTCTCCATCTTAACTGTAGCATTAAGGTCACATCTCATTAGCGCAACACGATCCATGCGGTCCAGGAAGTAGTGGCCTTTTCTGTGTCAGAGTTAGGGTTAAATCAATCTATCGGCTTTCTCATTAGGGTTAATCACAGGGCGAGCTGCTTAATGTCACTGTGAAAAGTCCTCACTCCTGAGCTCGGGGTTTCAAGAGCGTTAACGTGGAACACGCGCGCGCACACACACACACACACGCACACACACACACACACACACACACACACACACACACACACACAGGTTTTTACGTATGAGTGAGTTTCAGAGCTTTGTGTCGTGTTGATAACAGCGGTATATATTTTACACTCGAGTAGCAAGATATGTTTACCTTAATCACAATTACACTATTATTATTATTATTATTATTATTATTATTATTATTATTTACACAAACACAGATACAGGAACCCTTACAACGTCTGTTAAATAAAATAAACAGCAAAAAGAACACAGTTACAGCTTTATTCATTTGTTTGTTTGTTTGTTTGTTTGTTCTAGCACTGAATTCTTACATTCTTTCTTTCACTTTCTTTCATTTGACCACGTTTTTCCTTCCTTCTTTCTCATCTGTTTCTTTCTTTCTTCCTTCATGTCCTTTTGACCCAATTTCATTCATTCACTATTCTTTCTTTCTTTCTTTCTTTCTTTCTTTTTCTCTTTCCTGTCTATTTTCCTTTAACAATCAGTTTAATCTTCCCACACTTTTTCTTTCTTTTCGTAATTGTTGCTTCCTATCTTCTTCTTTCTTTATTTATTTCTTTATTTCTTTCTTTTTTTCCACCACTTCTTTTTTCTATCTTTGTCTTCTTTCTTTCTTTCTTTCTTGCCTTCAATTCTTTGTTTTCCTCTCTGCTTACATTCTTTGTTTTTGTTCTTTTTCTGGACCCCAATTCATTCTTTCTTTCTTTTATTTGTCCACATTTTTCTTCATTCTTTCTTTCCTTCTCATCCACGCCTTCTCAATCTTCCCCGGTTTCTTTCTTTGTTTTTTCTTCCTGGCTTTCTGACCCTAATTCATTCTATCCCTGTTTTTCTTTCTTTCTTTCTTTTTCCCTCTCTCTTTGCCCTGTCCACCTCACCTGTCTGTTCCTCTATGCATCGATTTCATTTCCCAACTTTTTTCTTTCCTTTTCTAATTGTTCCCACTTTCTTTCCGTCTTTCTCGTCCATTCTTTCTCCACCTTCCCTTCTTCTTTCTTTCTTACTTTCTCTCTTTCTTTTCCTCCTTAAATTTCTATCCTTTCCCTCTTCCCCTCTATCAGTTCTTTTTTTACTCTTCTGTCTTTCATTTTAATCTGGAATCTTCACCATTTCTCTCGCTCTCTCTCTTTCATCACTCCATCCTCCTCTCAGTCTTTTCTCTTTCACTCCTCTTCTTTCTTCCCTTCTGTTCTTCTTTACCCCTGAGCTGGGCGTGCACTGGTGTGAGAGTTTGGGTGTAGTAGAGGAGTGAGAGAGCGACAGCAGGAGAACAGAAACCACATTCCTGTGACTTGTTTTAATGGAGAAGCGCTACATCAGCTAATCCAATTAACCTCGCCTCGAAAATTAGCCATCAGAAACGCCGCTGTCTGTAATTTGAGAGCGAGCCGACGGCCAATCAGAATTCCCGCTGAGCGCGTGTGAGAGTAAACACATGGGAGAGAGAGAGAGAGAGAGAGAGGGAGCAGAGAGGATTGTGGGTACAGACCTGTTCTTCTCTCAGCACTTCTACAGTCCCAACAGATCTGCAGGAGGAATGCTAACTCGCTAACTCAGGGTTCTGCTAACTCATCATCATCATCATCATCACACACACTCACACACACACACACACACACACACACACACACACACACACACACACTCTCATCTAAACATCACCAGTACACACACACACACTCGCACACACACACACACACACTCTCATCTAAACATCACCAGTACACACACACACACACACACACTCACACACACACACACTCACACACACACACTCTCATCTAAACATCACCACTACACACACTCACACACTCACACACACACACACACACTCTCATCTAAACATCACCACTACACACACTCACACACTCTCACACACACACACACCCTCACACTCTCATCTAAACATCACCACTACACACACACACTTGCACACACACACACACACAAACACACACACTCATCTAAACATCACTACACACATACACACTTATCTAAACATCACCACTACACACACACACACAAACACACACACTCATCTAAACATCACTACACACATACACACTTATCTAAACATCACCACTACACACACACACACACACAAACACACACACTCATCTAAACATCACTACACACATACACACTTATCTAAACATCACTACACACATACACACTTATCTAAACATCACCACTACACACACACACAAACTCACACACTCATCTAAACATTACTACACACACACACACACACACACACACACACACTCATCTGAACATCTCTAGAGAAAGAGAGTGTGTAATGTGATGCTTGCTCGACCATTTAACAACGATTTTGTGAAAGTCAGAAAAAGCAGTGATTCGGCGACCGTTATCTCGTCACGCTTCAGAAGTGAGAACACTGATGATGAACGGAAGATGGATCTGGGGTTTAATGAACATTTACAGTTTTATTGATCTAATATTTACAGAGACAATCCCGGGGCAAAGCGCCACGTCATTTACACGAGGATTTACTTCTGATGACGGACGGATCTTTCTGATTTCTTCCTCTGAAACGGAGGCGAGGTATCGATCAGGGTCGAGCTCTTTGCTGCAGAACCGAGCGCTGGCTCTGAGGCCGTGATGAAATATTCAGCTGGTTGAGACGCTGCATCTCTCAGACATGAATAAAAAGCAGGTCTGAAAGAGGAAGCTCCAGCTCCAGCCTCAGACGCAGGAATTAAACTTTAATCCGCTTTCCGACGGACTGCAGAACTGAGATTAATTCAGAGATTTGCAAGAGCAAGACTTTCTTTATTTCATTATTATTGTTGTTATTATTCCACTACGCTTAATGTTTAAAGCGTTAAAAATCAGTCTGTCACATTGGACCTCAAACGTGATTTATGTGATTCATTTTTGACGCTGTTCTAGCCAGCTAAGGCTGGCGTTAGCTGTGGCTAGCTAACTATTATAAACAAATCAGGTCAACTTCCTAAAGTCATTCATGTTAGTTTCACTAAATTCCACTAAACAAGCTCATTTCACTTCAACGTGATTGGCTGCCGCATCCGCACCCGACCAATCAGGATCGTTTCTCCTGGAAGTACCGACTTCGCTACGGCAGTGGCGCTTCAAACGCAAATAAATATCTCCTGTTGCTTATGCTAGCAGCAGAGCGCGCTAATCCGGATCGCAGGTGAAGGAACACTACACTAAGAGGACATTTTCATTTCAATTTTCACGTTTTCAACATGCTGCGTTATTTTTATAACGTTATAACGTTTTAACGTTAATAAAACATACTACGTAATACGCAATGCTAACAGCTTCCTTAAGTTGGAGAATGTTCACTCTGCTCGCGCTAGGTTGAGTAGCGGATATGGGCGATAAGCATGAGGTAGCGGATGACTGACAGGCTGACATTTTAGCTAGCTCCTGTAGCATGTAGCTACAGAGAGTGTACAGCGGTCATGTAACACAATTACTGCTATCTGGATCTGGATCTGGATTTAAACCTGGGGTAAGTGGGAGTGGCCTAAACCAGACCAAATACACATACAAGGTTATTTCTGTAATGTACTTTGGGCCAGTTTGTACAGAAATATGTTTTTATTTTGGAGCTAGGGAAGATTGTTTTAGCATTAGTGCTACGGGAGATGAATTACTGAAGAAAGACCAAAAAAAAACAACAAAAACAAAGTCTACCTTTTGAATAATGTATACATATTTGCATAAATGTATATGGAAATGAAACAGAAATATCAGGGATGTCAAAATATCTCTCCGAAATGTTGATCAATTGCTAGGAAAGTACCTCACGCTATTAGAATGACACGGTAGATACGGGGAACTAATG
>NC_071274.1:22836627-22839127 GCF_023375685.1 Ictalurus furcatus
CAACACTTCACTCCAGTCATCTCGGCGCTGAGGCCTGAGGGCTGTGTGTCATGTAGCTGTCATCGTTCAGGCTGTGCTTTTGGACATGATGGTGGTGTTACCTGTAGCAGGTGTGTGTGTGTGTGTGTGTGTGTGTGTGTGTGTGTGTGTGTGAAATGATAAACAACTAGTCAAAAACAAGCGCGTGTTTATTTAAAGTAACAACACGGATCGTTATCTTCACAAATCTGCTGCTTACAAAACCCTCAAAAAAACAACTCCAGCCGGATTCGCTGTCATTACAGAGACAGAAAGAAAGAAAGAAAGAAAGAAAGAAAGAAAGAAAGAAATGTGGAGAAACAAGGAAGGAACAATTAAGAAAGAAAAAAAAGTGTAGTAAAGGAATACAACTCAGAAAGAAAACAGAAAGAAAGAAGAGCAGAGAAGAGAAAAGAAGAGAAGAGAGAAGAAGAGAAGAGAAAAGAAGAGAAGAGAAGAGGAAAGAAGAGAAGAGAAAAGAAGAGAAGAGAGAAGAAGAGAAGAGGAAAGAAGAGAAGAGAAAAGAAAAGAAGAGAAGAGAACAGAAGAGAAGAGGAAAGAAGAGAACAGAGAGAAGAGATGAAAAAGAAGCGAAAAGGAGATAAAGGAAAACCAAAAGTAATAAACAAAGACAAAAAGGACAAAAGAAAATTGGGTGAGAAAGAAAGAAAGAAAGAAAGAAAGAAAAAAGCAAGGGAAGAAAGAGAGAATCAAGGGGAAGGAGGAGAAAGAATGGAGAAAAAGAAGAACCAATGCTGGGTAAATAAATAGAAAGCTTCCTGAAAGAAAGAAAGAAAGAAGTGAAGAGGGAAAAGGAGAAGAAATAATGGAAAGCTAAAAGGAATAAAATAAAGACACGGCGTTTTATTCCTCTTGCACCGCCGCAGTTTAATAACAACAATAACGTATTAGAGCTCTAATCATACAAAACTGATCAATCAGAATTCAACAGTAAACAGGATGTCCTTATAAGGACTTCCTCCAGATGAACAGGGAACAGTAAGGAGAGCGACATTCTGAGGTTCTGTTAGAAGGTAACTGTTAGAGAAACGGATCTTCAGGAGGTTCTTCTCTTCATAACCAAACGGGTTCTAGTCTGGAATCCTTCATGATGGAGAACTGAAGAACCCCTGAAGCTGCAGAAGACATTTTTTTGTTTGTTTCTTACTAATAAAGACAAAACATTTTCAGCCCAGAGTGCTTGTATTTACATGGGCCTCCTGTCAGTCATTTTATAGACACGCCCCTGCACTCCGCCCCTGAGTTAGCTACCTAATATGGACGTATTTAGCTACGCAATTCTTCTTCTTCTTTTTTTTTTTTTTACTTACCACCTTCTTTTGTTTGAACCAATCCTCCGTCCTGATTTATTTTTATTTTTAAAAAAATGATTCCTCCTAGGATTACATGAGACCTCACATCACGGTAAGACGCAGCGTGTAATGAATAAACATGAGTAACATCTGGGAGGACAGAAGGACGGCGGCGAACACGTTATCGTGCCTTAAAGTGCCGGTGCGAAGAATCCAAAACGTGACAATCACGTGCCTTTCCCTCTGCGACTCGCCGCATCCTTCTGCTCCTGCAACCTGTTTGTTATCGCAGTCAGCCAAAAGGCCGGGCGGCGGATCGGGCGCGCCGGAACAAAGGTGCTTTTTTAAAGCGGTGAAAAGTGAGCGATCGGAGCGGGCGAGGTGTAAACAGAGCCGGAACAATGGACACGCTCGGCTCCAAAAGAACCTGAAAGAACCTGCTGGAACATGTGGCACAGGAGGAGCAGGATAATATATGAGAACATCTGGTGCAGGGAGAGAGCTCTGCCAGAAATCAGACAAAGCCATGAGACTGAGCACACACACACACACACACACACACACACACACACACGTGAGCCAGGGACGGATGCCTCACCTGGCCAGCCGCAGGGAAACTGAGGATGGATGCACACAGGAACAATAAACTCCCATAACCGTCTGGACAGAACAGGGGGAGACGAGGGACAGGTGAGGGAGGAGGGGAGGGGGAGGGGAGGGGGAGAGAAGGGTGGATAAATGAAGAGAGGGAAAGAAAGGAAGAAAGAAAACAAGTGGTGGAGAAGGGGGGAAAGGGAAGGAAGAAAAGGTTGAAAGGATGGACGAAGAAAGGAAGAAAAGAAAGAGAGAAAGAAAGAAGAATGAAGAAGGAAAGACAGTCAGAAGAAATAGAAGACTGAGGAGAGAGAGAGAGAGAGAGAGAGAGAGATGGGAGGTGAGGAGGAGAGAAGCCTGCAGGATTTAGAATGTTTGATGATGAAGATGATGAAGGGTTGTGTGTGTGTGTGTGTGTGTGTGTGTGTGTGTGTGTGTGTGTGTGTGTGTGGCAGATCGGCAGCTCAGGGGCCTCAGAGATATGAATATGAAAATTCAACATTATGAATATTCATGAGGGAATAAAACCACATGCCTTTAAGCAGGACACTGTGTGTGTGTGTGTGTGTGTGTGT
>NC_071274.1:22846627-22919127 GCF_023375685.1 Ictalurus furcatus
CTCGAACATGCTAATGAAGGCACGGCCGCACGCCGGGGTCGACCTGGAGTTCAGCCCCGTGACATCATCACCCCGGACACGTGTACAGGAATGTGACGCGTTTCACGTTAACCGGGTCTTTACGTTCTGGAGTCAGATCGAAGGATGTGACCACCGCGGACCGGTGACATAATCACGTCCCTTCACGTTCTTCACAAAATCTTTACATTTACGTCACGGTTATGTTGAGGTTAACTAACAAAAATAAATCACTTCACGTCAATCGATCATAAACTCATAAACTTACTAGTGCCTGCGTTAATGAATGTTTATTAATTAACCGACATAAACTATACTATACTATATTATATTACATTATATTATATTATATTACATTATATTATATCGTATTATTGTGTGTTTTTAGGTTAAATTGCGTACATATATTTTTACCTTGGTGTTTTGTTTCTGTTTTGTGACCGGATCTTAAAATATTTTTGAAAAAATAAAAAATAATAAAGTATTCCAGTTCAGTAATAACGCATTAATACAGTAGTAAATGAATAACGAATAAATGTAATCAAATGACAGATGATAAATATTTATATAATCTGCAATACATCTGATAAATAATACATCGCATGAACGTGAAGGAAAATACTCGGCAATAATGAGAAGAAACAAACAGACAAATCCGAGTCGATCTGGACACACCGATTATCTTAACGAGAAAGCAAATAAACAAAGTGCATGGATTGGAATGAAAGAGTAAAGACATTACAGTGAAGGAATAATAAATGCGCACAGATACGTTTGGGTAAAATAATATTAAACCCACAATATAGGATGGCATTTTTAATAATTAAAAAATAATAAGTAAAAGAAAAACAACAAGTAATAATAAATATATGATAAATGGAGAGTAACCCCTGCGCTGCTCTGTACTAATCCCCGATTGTCTTTAAATCCTGCAGACGTTGGTGTTTTCGTGGAGCGAGGGTACGCCGCGCCTGGCGCTCGGTGCTACATCATGTGGCGACGACAGCACCGTTAGCATCGAGGCCACGCTAGCGCTGATCTCCGGCGTGCAGAAGGTCACTGCGGTATCGTTTAATTCACTGTTAACACCCACAATCCTCTTCTGCCTAAACTACGACGTAACTATGGAAACAAGACCCAGACAGCGTCTGCACAAAGAGAAGAAGAAGAAGAAGAAGAAGAAGAAGAAGCGGAGCAGGAGAATACATTTTCATTGAGCGGTGATGAGTTCGTGTCAGCGGGCAAACACAACTATAAAATGACGCATCGATTTCCACAGCAGCAGGCGCTCCGCATTTCAAGGGCTCATAAGATCCTATTTTTTTTTTCCTCCCCCCCCCCCCCATTATTTATTTATTTCTTATTTCCCAGCAGCTCAGTAAGTATTGGCGATTAAAGCGGCTGGTGGAGTGTGAACCCATGTGCGCGCTTGTCTCCGAGCGAGACCTCGAGAGCGGCATTATCACTGATGTGCGATATGAAAACATTATTATTCAAGCGTGGATCCTAATGCTGTTATGCTGCGGGCCGTCGCCAGCCGTAAACAGCCGGTGGAGAAATGAAACCCGAAACACCGAGCCGCATATCACGCACGTCTGTAGTCCACCATTACAGGAGCAATATACAGGAGAGAGAGAGAGAGAGAGAGAGAGAGAGAGAGAGAGAGAGAGAGAGAGAGAGAGAATCCTTAAAGGACTGAAATATCACTGCAGGTCCATTTCATACTGAAAATACACCACAGAGAGCAATGCATTAGAGCTCTCTCTCTCTCCACCGAGAAATAGAGAGAGAGAGAGAGAGAGAGAAGGAAGAAGAAAAACAGAGGAAGGGAAAGTTTCTGGATATGTAAGGAGGGAAATGTATCTGCATAAATCTGACCTAAAACATCATCAGTCCTAAACGTTGACAAAGAGAACCTGATTAAACAAACGAGACAAAAATATCATGATCCAGTATCACATATCTGTGAGGGGTAAAAGTATGTGCACCTCTAGGACTATCAGTTAATGTGAAGGTGAGATGAGAGTCAGGTGTTTTCAGTCAGGGGGATGATGATCAGGTGCGAGTGAGTGAGTGAGTGAGTGAGCGTCCTGTTTTATTTAAAGAACAGGGATCTATCAGAGTCTGATCTTCACGACACGTGTCTGTGGAAGTGGATCACGGCACGAACGAAGGAGATTTCTGAGGACTTCAGAAAAAGAGTTGTTGAAGCTCATCAGGATGGAAAAGGTCACAGAACCATCTGTAAAGAGTTTGGACTCCACCGATCCACAGTCAGACAGGTCGTGTAGAAACGGAGGAAATTCAACAGCATCGTTCCCCTCCACAGGAGTGGAGACCAACAAAGATCTCTCCAAGAGCGAGACGTGGAATAGTCCACCAGGTCACAGAGGAACCCAGGGGAACTTCTCTCACACTGGCTAATGTTAACGTTCATGAGTCCACCATCAGGAGAACACTGAACAACGATGGAGTGCATGGCAGGGCTGCGAGGAGAAAACCACCGCTCTCCAAAAAGAACACTTCTGCACATCTGCAGTTTGATAAAGATCACCTATATGAACATAGACATGTAAGACATATATGAACACGGCGATCCTGCTCGGATCCGCACCAAAACAAT
This sequence comes from Ictalurus furcatus, assembly GCF_023375685.1. Taxonomy (NCBI): domain Eukaryota; kingdom Metazoa; phylum Chordata; class Actinopteri; order Siluriformes; family Ictaluridae; genus Ictalurus; species Ictalurus furcatus. The sequence continues at coordinate 22,849,269 of NC_071274.1, forward strand.
GCGGCTAAGACCAGCCGAACGAGGTTGTCTCGGCCCGGGCGTGAACGAACTCTGGAGCGCAGATCTACAGGTCTGAAAAAATTTGACGTGAGGAAAGTTCCTGGTTTTCAGAGTCGGGTTACGCAGCTGCTGAAGGGGATTTTCTGAGCTCCGCCCTCAGATGATGAAAATCACCGGGGTTTTTCCCAGAAGGTTTTTTCAATACCGCTACACAGAAACGGGCTGAAGAAATCATCTGGGAAAATATTTTTTTGTCTTTGCTGTAAACGACGGTATGAGACAACGCGAACGTTTGAGAAAAAAATGAAAGACTAATACGGTGAAGTATGAACGAGAAGACGCTGAGCGTTGAAACGCCATGTGGTTTAATTGAACAAAATGGCTTCCGCACTCATTATTCTGCAGCACAGAGAATAGCACTCGATCCAGCGCAGACTGTTATTTTGTTTCATTTGTTGATCTCGTGCTCTGACGGGTACGCGTGTACTCGTGCTCAGCTTGATGAAGCTAAAATCGAGATAGTGAAATCGTAACGCGTGCGCAGGATGTGGCCGGATCCGTCGCGCTTTTAATTCGCTACGCCCATCTGTTAAACGAATAAAATAACACCCGAGAAAAATACGCTTAGGTTCAAGATCAGAATCGACTTAGACGCGCTTCTGTTTTGGACAAGCTCCGCCCCCGTGTGCGTAACGCTCACGTGACTTCTGAATCTGTTCCGAGTTCTGAATACCGATGTGTGGAATTTTGTTAATTTCTCCTTTTCCCGTCGAACACGCGGCCGTTCTCATGCCATTTTATCGCTTGAGTTTTGATGGTGTTTTGCAAAAGTGCTTTTCTGTGCGTCACTTGTAAATGAAATTTCACACACACGCACACACACACGCGCGCACACACACACACACGCACATTATTTCTGAAGATGTAAAAGCAGACGGACAGAAGTGCTGAGTGTGTGACTCATATTTCACTCCGAGTAAATATTAATACAGAGGGAGGGGGATTTAATGGGATTGAATTTTTAAAGAAAGTAAAGGAGAGAGAGAGAGAGAGAGAGCGGAAAGGAGAGAAGGAAAAGCAGGGGGAAAGGAGAGGGAGGATTGGGGAGGAAAAGAAGAGATGAGAGAGAGAGAGAGAAAAAAAAAAGCTGAGAAACATGAAAAATGAGAGAGACGACTGGGAAGAAATGAGAAAAAAGGCAGAAAGAGAGAGACCGAGAGAGGTGAGGGGAAAAGTGAGAGAATAAGAAAGGAAAAAGAAAGGAGAGAAAGTAAAAGAAGTTTTTTTTTGTTTGTTTTGTTTTTTTTAAAAAAACCCAGGGAACATAAGAGAGGATTGAGAAAAAGAAAGGAGGCGGAAAAGAAGGAAAGAATCGAAAGAGAAGGATGTGAACGTGAAGGGAGAACAAAAAAAAAGAGAGGAAAGAAAAGACAAAGAGGGAAAGGGAAACAGTGTGTGTGTGTGTGTGTGTGTGTGTGTGTGAGAGAGAGAGAGCGAGAGAGAGAGAGGAAGAGAAGCAGTGTGAGGGAGAGATGGAGAGAGAACAGGAGTGTGTGAGACGTTCGCACTCATCACCTTGACACACGAGTCGTCCTCTAATGTAAACATAAATATGAGAGTGTGTTCTCCGTTAGCTGTTGCTAGGCTACGTAGCATTAGCGAGGTGTGTGCGCGTGTGCGTGTGTGCGTGTGTGTGTGCGTCGTTGTTCTTTTCTCTGAGGGGTTCAGGCATATGATAAAGAGCTGCTCTTGATAACGATTTACACACACACACACACACACACACACACACACAGACCTCTAAACACCATTTGTACCTAAACAGCTTTATCAAGTATAAGAACAAGTATTAAAAAATTCAATATTCCCATTAAATGAGAAATGTATTAATCATCATCTAAAACAGTTACATGTTAGGCCACGCCCCTTTTCATCTATTGCTTAAGTGCTAATTTAATCCACAATGCAATACCGTCGGCTCTTACAGCTAACATTACTCCATCCAGCAGTGATGTGATGTTGGGGAAACGATCTTTATAAACTGCAGTCGTATAGCGAGTAACGGCACGGGTATACCGGTGTTATTACTCATTTATAAACATCTTATAAACCTCCATCACGCGATAAACATTTCTCACCCGGAGGTTCCACTCAGCCGGGATTATTCTCCTGTAACCGCACGTTCTGAAGAGTTTTACTCCTCTTATACGACAGCTTTTTATTATTTATTTATTTTCAAAAATGACACGTCGTGCTTTTTATCCGTTTATTGTTACATGTTGTGGAGCATCTGCGAAAAAACGCAGCGGGTCGTGTTACTGAGAAACCGCAAAAAGCCTAAACTCCTCTGTGCTGACGATGTCGGAAAGGTTACAGCTGTACCTCTGACTGCTACACAGCGCTGACACTGGAGACTCCTTCCATCGTTACATGGGTTTTTTTTTTATCAGGTTATGTGGCGTGACCCTGTGGATCTTACAATACAAAGAGAACGTACTCGAACGAGCGCGTTAATATAAAGCTGTGATGTGCAGCTGCGCTACTGTCAGAGCCGCTGTTATAGAGAATTAATCAACACCTCCTGACCAATCACAGTCCAGAACTCGGCAGCAGCGTGGAGGAAAACTGCACGTGCGCTCGGTTCCGGTTTATTCCACAGTTGGTGTATGAAGAGGTTTAGAGCGCACGACTGTGAAACAAAAACAGTCGGCTGCAGCTGCTACACGGGTACCGTGTGTGTGTGTGTGAGTGTGTGTGTGTGCGTGTGTGTGTGTGTGTGTGTTTCTGTCGCTTTGCCATCATATCAGTGTTTGTCTATGGTACAGGTGTCCTGTGTGTGTTTGTTAGCTCACAGCTGATTACAGGCTTTTAACGTCATTAGCTTCAGCCTGTCAGCAGTCAGCTGTTAAACAGAGGGAATAATACACAGCTTCATCTATCTATCTCTCTATCTATCTATCTCTTTATCTATCTATCTATCTATCTATCTAAGATTTCTAATGAAAAACAAAACAGTTTAAGAGGAAATCTTTATTATTAGAAGTTATTACAGGCTGAAAGAATGACATGAAGGAAGAGAGGGATTTATAGAGGAAAAAAGAGGAAGTAAGAAAGAGAAGAAAGAAAAGCAAAAGAGAACATTCATAAGATACATGATTTAAAAGAAGAAGAAGAAGAAATTGGATTTTTGGGTTTTGACAAAAAAAGATGCGCAAAAAAAACAGGAGCTCGGTTATTGTCTTGGGGAAAGAAAGAAAGAAAGAAAGAAAGAAAGAAAAAAGGAAAAGGGAAAGTAAGAAAGGAGAAAGAAAGAAAGAAAGAAAGAAAGAAAGATAGAAAGAAAAAGGGAAAGTATTAAAGGAGAAAGAAAGAAAGAGAGATAGAGAAAAAAAGAAAGAAAGGATAAAGAAAGAAAGAACGAGAGAGAAAAGAAAGAATGAAAGAAAGAAAGGAGAAAGAAAGAGAGAAAGAAAGAAAAAAGGAAAGAAAGAAAGAACGTTTAAGTTCAGGCGAGACTGCTGATTGGTCAGACACCCGTTATGATGTCATCACGTTACAAATTCAAATCTAAACATTCCATCAGTGTGTTTCAGTTATTTGTGAAAGTTCTGGACTGTGATTGGTCGTCAGCTGGTGATTAATTCTCTGTAACAGCGGCTCTGACAGTAGCGCAGGTTTATATTAACTCGTTATTTTAATACGTTATCGTTTCCACAGTAACGGCTCGGTCACAGGGACCCGTACGGCGAACGCTCCACATAGACAGAGTTTACAAACCGTTGACACGGTCAAGTTTTCTGTACGATGTTTATTTGATTAAGGTTCAGGGAAGGAGTCTCCAGTGTCAGAGGAAGTTTTCCCATAACAATGTTGCTGGAATGAAATGAGGAATAAAATGTGTAACGGTCGTGGAGTCGCTGAGGCGTACGAGAGGAATAAAAGAGTCTGGGACGCGCTGTTATGGGAAAAGAACAGTCTGTGTAGCGCCGTTATTCCTCACACAGTTCAAAGAAGAGAGGAATAAAGGACTCGGGGAGCGGATGTGTGCAGTAAACACTCCACATGAAGAAGAAGAGCTGTGAGAAATAACAAGTCCACTAATTTTAGCTTCCAGTAGCGTAAAGGACGCGGGCGGAGCTGGAGTGTGTGGCGTGAAGTGCTCCGACTCGCTGGTGTGCAATAACTAAAGCCTTTAATCAGACGGAAAGTGCTGGGAGAGCGACTTTCTGACACGATGGACCCGAACGGCTCCTTCGCTCCGAGCCGAGTTCAGAGATCAATAACACTGTGAGCAACGGCCAGGAATAAATGTAGGAGCCTAATGTGGCTGAATTTCTCATTTAAGACGTGGTGCGCTAACCTCCTTAGCTCATTCCCTCGAGGAAATGGGGGATATGATTAGGAATTCGTTAGCGGGATTCTATTTTTATGCTGATGACACACTTTTCGCCTCGCCTTTCTTCTTCTCTCCTCTCTCTATCCTCTCTCTCCTCCCTCTCCTTTCTCTCCCCTCTCTCTATCCTCTCTCTCTCCTCTCTCTCTTCTCTCTCTATATTCTCTCTCCTCTCTCTCCTCCCTCTCCTTTCTCTCCTCTCTCTATCCTCTCTCTCTCCTCTCTCTTCTCTCTCTCCTCCCTCTCCTTTCTCTCCTCTCTCTCTATCCTCTCTCTCTCCTCTCTCTTCTCTCTCTCCTCCCTCTCCTTTCTCTCCTCTCTCTCTATCCTCTCTCTCTCCTCTCTCTTCTCTCTCTCCTCCCTCTCCTTTCTCTCCTCTCTCTCTATGCTCTCTCTCTCCTCTCTCTTCTCTCTCTCCTCCCTCTCCTTTCTCTCCTCTCTCTCTATCCTCTCTCTCTCCTCTCTTCTCTCTCTCCTCCCTCTCCTTTCTCTCCTCTCTCTCTATGCTCTCTCTCTCCTCTCTCTTCTCTCTCTCCTCCCTCTCCTTTCTCTCCTCTCTCTCTATCCTCTCTTCTCTCTCTCTTCTCTCTCTATATTCTCTCTCCTCCCTCTCCTTTCTCTCCTCTCTCTCTATCCTCTCTTCTCTCTCTCTTCTCTCTCTATATTCTCTCTCCTCCCTCTCCTTTCTCTCCTCTCTCTCTATCCTCTCTTCTCTCTCTCTTCTCTCTCTATATTCTCTCTCCTCCCTCTCCTTTCTCTCCTCTCTCTCTATCCTCTCTCCTCTCTCTCTCTGTACTCTCTCTCCTATCTCTCCTCCCTCTCCTTTCTCTCCTCTCTCTCTATCCTCTCTCCTCTCTCTCTCTGTACTCTCTCTCCTATCTCTCCTCCCTCTCCTTTCTCTCCTCTCTCTCTATCCTCTCTCTCTCTCCTCTCTCTCTCTGTACTCTCTCTCCTATCTCTCCTCCCTCTCCTCTCTCTGCTCCCTCTCTCTATCTTCCCTCTCTTCTCTCTCTCTTCCCACTCCTCTCTCTTTTCTCTCTGCTCCTCTCTCTCTTCCCTCTCCTCTCTCTCTATTCAATCTTCTCTTTCCTTTCTCTCTCTGCTCCCTCTCTCTCATCTCCTCTTTTCCGTCTCCTTTCTCTTTTCTCTCTCATCTCTCTCTCCTCTTTCTCCTCTCTCCCTCCTGCTTCTGCTCTCTCATCTCCCTCTCCTTTCCTCCCTCTCCTTACTTTTTTCTCTCTCATCGCTCTCTCCTCTTTCTCCTCTCTTTCCTTTCTCTCTCTGTTCCCCTCTCTCATCTCTCTCTCTGCTCCTTCTCTTCTCTCTTTCCTCTCTCATATCCCTCCTTTCTCTCTGTTTCTCTCTCTCTCTCTGTACTCTCTCTCCTATCTCTCCTCCCTCTCCTTTCTCTCCTCCCTCTCCTCTCTCTCTCTCTCTCTCTCTCTCCTCTCTCTCAGCCGCAGATTCGAGATGTCGTGTCGTTTGCCGAGTTTGATTTTCCCTCCGCTCCCTATTGTATCGGACACGTGTAGATTAGATTAGAGCCAGGACTGTCACGCAGATGAGCGTATCTGAGAGAAATACTTTATTAAGTTAAAAGAAATCGGCGCCTGTGTGTTTGATGAACTCGCTGGAACTGACAGTGATATTAGAGAGAGAATCATAATGCAGCGTTTTTGGACGTGTGAGGATCACAGCGCCGGGGGGGAAGGAGGAGAAACGCGATGAGATTACAGCGTCATTCATTAGAATATCTGTGAGTTTGTGTGTGTACGCTCTCACGTACAGCGCCGTGTATAAGGGAGGACGTTCGGAAAATATTGCACCGCTTTCGCACTTTTACGTGTAATCCTACAGGAATGTGTTCACGTAACGCGTGAGTTCCTGTTCTCACTTACCTTACAGCAGCTATAACCAGTCCTTCCCTCCCCGGCCCGCTCTTTAGAATAAGTTAACAAGACAGTTTTATTAAAAAGCGCGGCTGAATGTGCTTTGTTTGTCAGAAAAGTTTTACCTCTGACTGTTACTGTTACAAAGCGCTGACACTGGAGACTCCTTCCATAAATATCAATGAAATATACATCTCCTTATAAAAAAAAAAACCCATCAACGATTTTTCAACAAAGTCCCCGTGAACGAGCCGTTGCTATAGAAACGATAACGTATTAGAACAAGCGCATTAATAAATAACAAACCTGTGATTTGCAGCTGCGCTACTGTCAGCTCAACGAGTACCGTGGATGCTTAGCTCGCTAGGTAGCTAGCTACCTAACGCACCTGATGCTGCGGGGAGTGAAGCGCATAAAATTGCCGCTATCACGGTGAAAACCTCCCTCGCGTCCTCCGAGCTAGTTAGCTAACCAGCCGTTTAGCTAATTGTAGGCTAGTTGGCTTGGTAGCAAAACATTCCTAATTTGCATATTCATGTATATTTTAATGAGGATGACGCCTCGGTTCCTCAGCATGAAAAGTGATGGTACGTAACGCAGGGCCACGTTTATCTGTTACGGAAATATCGAACTGAATAAATAGATCATTGAATATTATTATGATGCACGTGGTGTAAATACGGGCAGCTCGTTCCAGTCCGGTATTTATTTTCTCATGTGTAAGGGTAAGAATATCAGCGAATCCCTCCGTCGGCTCGGCTCGGCTGCGCTATCGGGTATTGTGTCTGTCCAAACAGGACTGGGATTCTCTGGACAGAGGCGGCGCGCGGCTTTGCGTTTGTTTTCCAGTGAAAGCGAGGGACGAGGGGGGCGATTACACATCCTGACGGCCGTGATTAATCACCGCTCAGCAGACATCTGAATAGAACTCGGGAAAGGTTTAACTTTTTAATTCATCCCACACGCAATCTATTCGAACCAGCTGCTGCCTCGCCTCGCCTCGCCTCGCCTCGCGCCGCCTTTTCCCAGTGACCACTGCTTCTGTTTTCTCTCTCTCTCTCTCTCTCTCTCTCTGTGTTTCCTTGGCTTTCATAATTATCTAGGGAAAGGGGGACGGCGAGAGCAGTTGTTCTTTTCCGAGAACGTTTTGGCCGCATCGCACCGTCTCTCGTTATGCTCCGATTGTCGCCCGGCTTTTATTGTGGAAATTGTTCATTTGAGGGAACAATAAGGAAATTGGTTATTTTCTATAAAAAAAAAATTAAACTAAAATTAATTTTTTTTTTTTAAACTGAAAGAAAGAAAAAAAACCCCTTTGCAAACAAGGCGATCGTTTTCCTGTGGAGGAAAAGACAATAATACAGAGCACATGTCACAGAGAGGATGAAAACACTTTTTTTTTTAAATGGCCCTGTCTCTAACCGCCTTTATTTTCCCAACTCGCTCTCAAGCTGCGCCGATATCCATCTCTCCAGAGGAGGAAAAGCCACAGACGCACTCATCAAAACCAACTGGGGAGCACAAATATCCATCTCTCTATCTCTCTCTCTCTCTCTATCTCTCTCTCTCTCGCTCTCTCGCTCTCTCACACACACACACACACACACATAAGTATATATAGATTTAGATATAGATAGATAATGACTATACGAAGTGAAAAACATGCACAAAGACACACCGAAAACCCTCCGATCAAATTATTCATATAGAATAAAAGACAATGAAAGAAAATGAAGAGATCTGAAATATTTACACCATATTTATGCTTTTCGCCCCAAACACGCCCCACAAACATTATAAACATTTACTGTCACCATCCTGAGCCAAAGTGTCCCACAGTGTTTTATTCCTCTTACACCACAGCAGCTCACCACCGATTACACCTTTTTATTTAACAACAACCACACGTCGCACTTTTTATCCCTTTATAGCTACATTTAACGTCTGTGAAACGAGTGAGTTCCTGTTCTCACTTACGTTACAGCAGCTATAAACACTCGTTCCCTCACCGGCCCTCTCTCTATTCTCTCTCTCTATTCTCTCTCTTTATTCTCTCTCTTTATTCTCTCTCTTTATTCCCTCTCTCTATTCTCTCTCTTTATTCCCTCTCTCTATTCTCTTTCTCTATTCTCTCTCTTTATTCTCTCTCTTTATTCCCTCTCTCTATTCTCTCTCTTTATTCTCTCTCTTTATTCCCTCTCTCTATTCTCTCTCTTTATTCCCTCTCTCTATTCTCTTTCTCTATTCTCTCTCTTTATTCCCTCTCTCTATTCTCTTTCTCTATTCTCTCTCTTTATTCTCTCTCTTTATTCCCTCTCTCTATTCTCTCTCTTTATTCTCTCTCTTTATTCCCTCTCTCTATTCTCTCTCTCTATTCCCTCTCTCTATTCCCTCTCTCTATTCCCTCTCTCTATTCTCTCTCTTTATTCCCTCTCTTTATTCCCTCTCTCTATTCTCTCTCTCTATTCTCTCTCTTTATTCCCTCTCTCTATTCCCTCTCTCTATTCCCTCTCTCTATTCTCTCTCTTTATTCCCTCTCTTTATTCCCTCTCTCTATTCTCTTTCTCTATTCTCTCTCTTTATTCCCTCTCTCTATTCCCTCTCTCTTTATTCCCTCTCTTTATTCCCTCTCTCTATTCTCTTTCTCTATTCTCTCTCTTTATTCCCTCTCTCTATTCTCTTTCTCTATTCTCTCTCTTTATTCCCTCTCTCTATTCTCTCTCTCTATTCCCTCTCTCTATTCTCTCTCTTTATTCCCTCTCTCTATTCTCTCTCTTTATTCCCTCTCTCTATTCTCTCTCTTTATTCCCTCTCTTTATTCCCTCTCTCTATTCTCTCTCTTTATTCCCTCTCTCTTTATTCCCTCTCTCTATTCTCTCTCTCCATTCCCTCTCTCTATTCTCTCTCTTTATTCCCTCTCTTTATTCCCTCTCTCTTTATTCCCTCTCTCTATTCTCTCTCTTTATTCCCTCTCTCTTTATTCCCTCTCTTTATTCCCTCTCTCTATTCTCTCTCTCTTTATTCCCTCTCTTTTTTCTGTCTCTTTATTCCCTCTCTCTTTATTCCCTCTCTCTCTCTTCTCTCTTTATTCCCTCTCTCTTTATTCCCACTCTTTATTCCCTCTCTCTATTCTCTCTCTCTTTATTCCCTCTCTTTTTTCCCCTCTCTTTATTCCCTCTCTCTTCACTCTTTATTCCCTCTCTTTATAACCTCTCTTTATTCCCTCTCTCTTTATTCCCTCTCTCTCTTCCCTCTCTTTATTCCCTCTCTCTCTTCTCTCTTTATTCCCTCTCTCTCTTCCCTCTCTTTATTCCCTCTCTCTCTTCTCTCTTTATTCCCTCTCTCTATTCTCTCTCTCTTTATTCCCTCTCTCTATTCTCTCTCTCTTTATTCCCTCTCTCTTTATTCCCTCTCTTTATAACCTCTCTTTATTCCCTCTCTCTTTATTCCCTCTCTCTTTATTCCCTCTCTTTATAACCTCTCTTTATTCCCTCTCTCTTTATTCCCTCTCTCTCTTCTCTCTTTATTCCCTCTCTCTATTCTCTCTCTTTATTCCCTCTCTCTCTTCCCTCTCTCTATTCCCTCTCTCTATTCCCTCTCTCTATTCTCTCTCTTTATTCCCTCTCTTTATTCCCTCTCTCTCTTCCCTCTCTTTATTCCCGTTCTCTCTTCTCTCTTTATTCCCTCTCTTTATTCTCTCTCTCTTTATTCCCTCTCTCTTTATTCCCTCTCTTTATTCTCTCTCTCTTTATTCCCTCTCTCTTTATTCCCTCTTTCTCTTCTCTCTCTTTATTCCCTCTCCTTATTCTCTCTCTTTACTCTCTCTCTCTCTTCACGTCAACAAGACAAAATAAATAAACAAATCAATAAAACGCAGCTTGTTACATCGTGTTACCGAGAAACTGCAAAGAAGCGTAAACTCCTCCGTCCTGAAGGTGTTGCAGCTTTACCTCTGACACTGGAGACTCCTTCCATCAATATCAGCGATTATTCTAATCTGGTCATTATTAGTGTAGCGTAATGATCTTTTACTATAGAAACCATAATATATTAGAGCGAGCGCATTAATATTAATTTTAATATAAAGCTCTCCTGACCAATCAGAACGCAGAATACAACAACCCGGTGGAATAACTTGTAATATTCAACATGCGCAATTATCACGGACGTGTGCAAGTATATTAAGATATTTAACATACTAACATACACACTATTATTATTATTATTATTATTATTATTATTATTATTATTATTATGGAGATTGTGATTTATCCTCACTATTTAATCTGAGAAGCTGTTAACTGGCTCGATCCTCAGCTAGCTGTGTTCCCGCCAGTGCACACGTTCCGAAAGAAAAGAGATAATTGAACATAAAATCCTAGTCGTGTTTTTGTTTTTCGGCGCAGAAACCGGCGAGCGCTTTTCCGAATAAAGAAATGTTTCACGATGATGTACGACGAAGCCAGACGAGACGCAGCCTGGGTTCATTATGCAGCCCAAAAAATAAATGGTTCGGTGTACGTGCATTAATTTTTTATCATGATAATATTGCAAACGCTGATATTAAAATTTAATATCCACGCACGCTTAGAGTCACGTCGCCCTGCTTGTGTTATACTGTGTGTGTGTGTGTGTGTGTGTGTGTGTGTGTGTGTTCATTTAAAGTCAGCACACAGAGGAAGCACACTGAGACCATCTGCAGTCAGAGCATGTGTGTGTGTGTGTGTGTGTGTGTGTGTACAGAAAGACGAACAGGTCTTCCGAGGCCAGTCTCCCTCGTGAGACAAACAGTGTGTGGAATTATTTACCTGCGGATCCCCTCGTCCTCGCCGCGGACATTACTCAGGCCTGATCCTTTAAACAGCTGCTCGCTTTTGCTTAGATTGGACCTGATCCAGTCACAAAGACAGAAACGGACGGAACCGAGGGGAAGTGTGTCCACGTTCTGTCCTCCCAGTGCGCACTATGGATCATCTCCTTAGGACAAGGCCATCTGAGATTTAACCCTTACTCGGGCTTCCATGCAACAACAGGGGGGTCACTTTTTTAAATAACATGCACAAAATATTCAGAGGCGTAGCACACGCACAGCGCAGCTACGTCACACGTGTCACATGACATCGCCATCATTATATGTCACCATGTTATATCGCTATATATGTTATATCTATGTTATATATATGTTATATCGAAACAGGACGAACCAATCGGCATCCTGCGTTATTTCGTCATTTATTTCGCATTTACGGAAGGAGTCTCCAGCGTCAGCGCACAAACATCTAAGCATCATCAATATGATGAAATGTTTTCAATCCGTTCAGTGAGATCTGTAACGTTTTGCTGAATCGCGGGTTTATAAACATGAACGCGCTCGTTCGAATGCGTTACCGTTTCTATAGTAATGGCTCGTTCACAGGGACTCGCGCGCTAATAATATTTTTTTCAGATTTAAAAAAAACTGTCGATAAAAAGAGTAAAAACCCATCGATGTGGTGTAAGTTTTCTGTACGGAGATGTTTACGGAATGAGTCTCCGGTTAAAGCTGTAACTTTACGTTTTCCGACAGCTTCAGGACCGAGGGGTTTACGCTTCTTTTGCGGATTCTCGGTAACACGGCACGATAAAGTTGAAAAGAGAGAGAGAGAGAAAGAGAAGCTGGTGAGGGAACGACTGTTCATAGTTACTATAACGTAAGTGAGGGCAGGGACGGATTTGTTTCGCCTATGTTCCGCAAATGTAACTATAAATGTAACTATAAATGTAACTATAAACGGATAAAAAGTCAATAATTGTGTAATCGTCGATTCTCACGCTATATTATATCTACGTCACAATCTCAGAGTCTAATGGATCTATAATCCTCCTTTTTCCTGTCTGACTCTGTCTGACTCTGTCTGATGTGTGTGTGTGTGTGTGTGTGTGTGTGTGTGTGTTTTTCCCTCCCACCTGCTCGGCTGTCACGCGAGTCAGAGTGGTGAGAAATCCCAGAGCACTCGACACACACTGGAGTGGAAACGCAGCCGATTAGAGCTCAAGCGGAGAGAAAGGCGACGCCCGCAAACTGGATAAAGACGTCAGATACACTCAGCATGGGCAGAAAGCTGTGTGTGTGTGTGTGTGTGTGTGTGTGTGTATGTGTGTGGGTGTGTATAAGAGAGAGAGAGAGAGAGAGAGACACGTGGTGTGTCAGGAGCGATGGTGATGAATTGTACAGTTTGTTGTCAGGTGTGTGATGACACACTGTTGTGATAAGATAATACGCACTTTTCACAGGTGTGTGTGTTCACACAGGATGAGGATTAATCACCAGATCACTAGACCCCCCCCCCCTTTCACTACTACTTTAAATCACAATAACAACAATAATAGCAATGAATAAATAAATGAATAAAAAAAGACACATTTGGATTCCTTGGCCTACTCTGAATCATGTAAAATACAACTGATTCAGCAGAATCACTTACTAGCTATATGACTCTTCTGACTCTTGATGATCAGTAAATACATAGTCAATATATATATATATAGATAATTATTTATTTCAGCACTTGGTTTCAAGTTTTTTGGTACTGCTGACATTTATCTAAAAAATACAAACACACGTAAACGGTGCATTCACACTAACGATGTAAACGAGTCACTAAGGTGAACGAATCAGAGTCATTTCATGCTGTTGATGGGATTCGGGACATTTACATGATTTGCATATTTACATTTATTCGATTGTTGTTTTTTAAACGTCTGTCAATTGTGTATGTCGTAGCCTATATATATATAAATAATTAGGTGTGTGTACATGGACCTGCTCTCTCATCCTCTGAGTCAATGAATCATTCGGCCGTGAGATTCACTCCTCTCTCACCTAGTGAATCTGTGAATCAGTGAGTTTAATGAATCGATTTCATGAATCAACCTGATTCAGTCAGCGTTTCTGTTCATGCAGTAGAAGTGAGTGATGGACTTGTGTGTGAACATGAATTCTTCTAAAACACAGATATACTTATATATAAACTGCTTATAAAATAACCCAAACCAGCACCAACACATTTAAACAAACAGTTTTAAAGCACTCGAGTCATTAACACGTTCGACTCCAAGTGAAAAGACGAGAGTTCACCGTGGCTCGGAAGCGTCATCTGTGTACCGGTGACATCAGAATTAAGATTTTCACAATGTTATGCAAAGTAGGTATGACAGGGAAACGTGAGCAATCCGAACGATAGATTTGGAACCTTTGCAGACAGGCCAACTCTTTGTTACAGGGTTCTACATAGAACCATTAACGGTTCTCCAAGCGGACAACCGAAGAACCGTTAAAAGGTTCCGTTTCAATTCTTTATATCAACATTCCTTTATATCGACATTCCCTGAACTCATTTCATTTCAAAGTTTGCCTTGCTTACTCTTCTTCTTCTTCTTCTTCTTAATAATAATAATAATAATAATGTCAATTATATTATAAAAAAAATTAAATTATTCTAGGTCACTATTGTTTTATATTATGTTTAATAATGTATTCATATGTAGCATAAAAGCTAAATGCTGAGAGAGCATTCAGAGAGAGAGAAAGAGAGAGAGAGAGATGATGATGATGACGATGATTTAGACGATTCAGGAATGTAGAGGAGGAGTGAAGGTGAGGTCAGGGTGACGGATAGGAGCTGGGTCAAAGGTCAGCGTCTTTGAAACCTCCATCACCTTCATACGCGGCGCTTTCCTCCTCCATTACTGACCTAGTTTATAACCCATCAGCACAGAGAGAGACAGAGAGAGAGAGAGAGAGCGAGAGAGAGAGAGGGGGGACGAATAAGAGACTCTTTCATTTACTCTCCTTTACAATCTCATATCAAAAAGGCAAACATCTTCGATGATAAAAACAGAGACGTAACGTAACGTCTAAACGAGCCCCAAAACCCACTACGCTCTTAACGAGTCGAAGGGCAAGACTCGAACAATCGCTCCCGGAGGAAACGGGTGCCTTAAAGAAAGTTCATTTCAAATACACAAAACCTCCTCGCTTTAATCAGCTCCTTTCAGCCTTTTCATTAAAAAAAAAATCAATTACGTCGAACACCTGAACTAACACTACATCCGAGCCAATTTGCCGTGATAGCAAACCGCCTAGCAGAGAATTAGCAATGGTAATGGCTGCATTGATTTGATATTTTTGGCCAGGCAGGAGCACAAAGGCGGCGTCTCGTCCCTCTTTTTTTTCCCCGCAGCTCCTTTTGTTGAGTGGCGAATGAAGGCGCGTCAGCTCGATCACAGAAGGAAAATGTCATTTCCCCTTTCATTAAGGCCGCCATTATGCTTTCCATTTGTAGCCTAGCCAAGCGTGCCATTGTCTCGCTAATCAGAACGAGGATGAGTTCGTCCTAGCGTTCGTACGAACAAAGACGCACAGCTTCACAGAGTGGGGGGGGCGGGGGGACGGGGGGGGACCACCTCTAAAAACATTCTCATCACAATTCAATCTGTACCCCAGAGTTTGCCTTGAAATTACTGAACCTCCAACAATTAGCGAGGCAGAGAACGGCGCGGCGACGACAATGAGGCCTCTCGAGCATTTTTTTTTTTTTTGTTCGAGGAAATGCAATTACCGCAGCCGCTGATTGGGCCGAGGTCCAAGTGTCCTCGCGGTAAAAAAAGCAGCAGCATAAGCAGTTATCTTAAAGAGTGGAGTTATGAATCCCCTGACCCAGTCCAGTCCCGGAGTGGAGTATATTCATCATATCGGCGCTCGCCGGAGCCGGTCTGCTGGGAAAACGCAGTCCATAAATCTCACAGCGCTCACTTAATGAAGCTCGCTGTTCCCTCGCGAAAACGCACACAGAGGCTCACGTCTGCTACATGCTCAGGTGAAAAAGGAGGACCTGATACACACACACACACACACACACCTGACACCTGGCATACCTAACGTAACATAATGTAACATCACATAGTAATCAAGCAGAACATCTCTTCATGTAATAATAATAATAATAATAATAATAATAATAATAATATTTAACCAGACATACTATTCCCATCCCGGAATTGATTGTTTTCCCATAACAGCACGTCCTCGAGTGTTTTATTTCTCTTATTTCAGAACGAGTACAATTTTTCACCACATCATCTTTTATTCATACTTCTTATCCTTTTATAGTTACATTCCAAAGTGTGGAGTTTCCCTGAAACATTCCCGAATCGCACGCGCACAAGTCAGCGCACGCTAATAACCCGGCTAGGAAAAGCCGAAGCGTGTAGCGCAGCAGGTGCTGGGATTAGGTGCTGGATTAGGGCTCGGAGTCATTCTCTATTCCAATTCGATAAAAAAATATATATATATATATATATATTTTTAGAAACCTGTGTGTAAAATGTGACAGTAAACAAAGCACAGATTACTGCAGTATAACATAACTAGCCGTGTGTACAGTATGTGTGAGAGCGTTAGCATAACGTTCCAACAGTTAAAAAGTGCTGTAATCCATTACCAATATAGTTCTCTTTTTTCTCATTAGAGTAAGTTTGCATGAATGCGTACGGTTCGAAACAGAGGCTGAATGCTACTGGACTAGAAAGCTAATAAATGCTAGTTTATGTGCTAGCTGCTCGATTCGAACACGTTCGCACACGGACAAACGTGGCGGTGGCTAACTTTCTCAGTAGCTAGCTGTAAACCGACAGAGCAGTGCTGCTAATCGTGCAGTCGAAAGCTTTCTCGACGGAGTTTAATCTCATGTTTAATCAGGTTTTTAGCGTGTTCGGCGTATTAGCTGACTTCACAGCTATTTATTACGCACCTGTTCTCATGTGCTCTTTACAAAGTACAGCCGTGACATGTTTACGTGCTCTTTTTTTCTTTTTTAATGCTTATAATAATCATTTTTACGATAAAATGATGAAAAAACTCTTTTTTCAAGACTTTTCAGTGCTCGCTAGTGTTGAAAAGTTTCATTTAGGGCCTTCGTCGGGAACCGATTTTTGGTACCCAGACCTCGGTGGGATTCAGAGTGACTAGCATGAAGACTTGTGCTGCTACTGACTAGAGATTATAACTCGTAATTCCTGACCTTCAACCAGGAAAAATAAAAACTTCCCTGAACTCGTAATTCCTACTCAGGAACTCCTCCACCCCGAGTTCAGCAAGTGACGGCAAATCAAAATGGCCGCCCGCAGCACCAGCAGTAAACGCAGCAGCGCTTCTTTAATCATTTTTAAATGATTTATACACGTATTAGCTTCAGAACAATCAACATTTAGCAGTTGTTGCTGCTGCTGCTGTTGTTGTTGTTGTTGCAGGTGTTGTTATAGTTGTTGCTGCTGCTGTTATAGTTGTTGTTTCTGCTGTTGTTATAGTTGTTGCTGCTGTTGAAGTTGTTGTTGTTACTGCTGTTGCTGCTGTTATAATTGTTACTGTTGTTATAGTTGTTGCTGCTGCTGCTGTTGTAGTTGTTGCTGCTGTTATAATTGTTGTTGCTGCTGCTGTTGTAGTTGTCGTTATAGTTGTTGTTGTTGTTGCTACTGCTGCTGCTGCTGTTGTAGTTGTTGCTGCTGTTATAATTGTTGTTGCTGCTGCTGTTGTAGTTGTTGTTATAGTTGTTGTTGTTGTTGTTGTTGCTACTGCTGCTGCTGCTGTTGTAGTTGTTGTTATAGTTGTTGTTGTTGTTGTTGTTGCTACTGCTGCTGCTGTTGTGGTTGTTGCTGCTGTTATAATTGTTGTTGCTGCTGCTGTTGAAGTTGTTGTTGTTACTGCTGTTGCTGCTGTTATAATTGTTACTGTTGTTATAGTTGTTGCTGCTGCTGCTGTTGTAGTTGTTGCTGCTGTTATAATTGTTGTTGCTGCTGCTGTTGTAGTTGTTGTTATAGTTGTTGTTGTTGTTGCTACTGCTGCTGCTGCTGTTGTAGTTGTTGCTGCTGTTATAATTGTTGTTGCTGCTGCTGTTGTAGTTGTTGTTATTGTTGTTGTTGTTGCTACTGCTGTTGCTGCTGTTATAGTTGTTACTGTTGTTATAGTTGTTGCTGCTGCTGTTGTTGTAGTTGTTGTAGTTGTTGTTGCTGCTGTTTTCGTAGTTGTTGTTGCTGTTGCTTTTATTGTTGTTGCTGCTGTTGTTGCTGCTGCTGTTATAGTTGTTGCTGTTGTAGTTATTGTTGCTGTTGTTGTTGCTGCTGTTGTTGCTGTTGTAGTTGTTGCTGCTGCTGTTATAGTTGTTGCTGTTGTAGTTATTGTTGCTGTTGTTGTTGCTGCTGCTGTTATAGTTGTTGCTGTTGTAGTTATTGCTGTTGTTGCTGTTGCTGCTGCTGTTATAGTTGTTGTTGCTGCTGTTATTGTTGTTGCTGCTGTTGTTATAGTTGTTTAAATGATTTATAAACGTATTAGCTTTAGATCAATCAACATTTAGCAGTTAGTTGGCTAACTTCTTGTTAACAAAATCCATGTTTTTTTCATAGCTTGAAAGCACTGAGGTAAAAACTGACTTAATTCCGAGTTCCACCTCCTCACTCCCGCGGTCAGACGAGTGTAGCACAAGTTTAAACATACAGACCAAATGAAAACTTTTGTCTAGTCAACGAAAATATTCGGTCGGGTCCAAACCAGCGTCCTGAATCCACCGTCAAGAACCCGAGACTAAAATAAGTATTCTGACAGAGAAGCAGCACAGTCCTTGGGAAAGAACCGCATCCTGGGTTCTCCATGAGGTTGGATGATGATGAGAGAGAATAAAGTGTGGAGAGAAGCAGCAGATCTGCGCTTGTCATCGTCCACAGCTCATGAGAGAGGGTTTGATGGATGATCTTCTCCTCCCAGAGAGAAGCGAAGGATCTCCGTGTCTGTACCAGTCTGTTTATCAGTCCTGATAGACTCGTCGTCCTCTTAATAAACGCCACCGACGTGTCAGCACCGGCCGAGTCGAACCATCATGAAGAAAAACGTAAACTCAGTCTGTCTTTAACAGCAAAACACACACACACACACAGAGAGAGAGAGAGAGAGAGAGAGAGAGAGACTGGAAATCTCAGAATCTTCAAAGAGATTTTACTGATAAAAAAATGACTGAAAAGTGATAATTGTTTTGATAATTGTTTAATAATTTTTGGCTGGCTAGTCGGTAGATTAGCATGTTAGCAGCTAGTGAGTTAGAATCATAATCTGTTGTGTTACTGTACCATTCTGAGGCTTGGTTATTTTTTCAGAATTACCTGAACATTTTTATTCTTCCTTCCAGTAACATTCAGATTTATTTTTAAATGTTTTTTTATATAGAAGTTGTTGTTGCTGTTGTTGTTGCTGTTGTTGCTGTTGTTGCTCCGGTTATTGCCGCCGTTGTTGCTATTGTTGCTGCTGTTGTTGTTGTTGTTGCTGCTTTTATTGAGGTTGTTGTTGCTGCTGTTATTGTAGTTGCTGCTGCTTCTGTTGTTGCTGCTGTTATTGTAGTTATTGTTGCTGCTTGTATTGAGGTTGTTGTTGCTGCTGTTATTGTAGTTGCTGCTGCTTCTGTTGTTGCTGCTGTTATTGTAGTTATTGTTGCTGCTGTTATTGTTGTTGCTGCTGTTATTGTAGTTGTTGTTACTGTTGCTGCTGTTATTGTTGTTGCTGCTGTTATTGTAGTTGCTGCTGCTTCTGTTGTTGCTGCTGTTATTGTAGTTATTGTTGCTGCTGTTATTGTTGTTGCTGCTGTTATTGTAGTTGTTGTTACTGTTGCTGCTGTTATTGTTGTTGCTGCTGCTGCTGTTGTTGTTACTGCCGCTGCTGTTATTGTAGTTGTTGTTGCTGCTGTTGTTGTAGTTGTTGTTGCTGCTGTTATTGTAGTTGTTGTTGCTGGTGTTTGTTGTTGTTGCTGCTGTTATTGTAGTAGTTGTTGCTGCTTCTGTTATTGCTGTTGTTGTTGCTGCTGCCGTTGCTGTTGTAGTTATTGTTGCTGTTGTTATTGTCTACTGTCATAGCTAGCCTTGCCCGAGTCCCTGCTTTCACTCACGCAAAGTACATTGTCCTTAACCATTACAGGACAATAAGCATACCTAATAACTTCTCCTTCTCTTTCCCTCTATCTCTCTCCCTCTCTCTCTCTATCCCTCTCTTTCTCTCTCTCTCTCTCTCTCTCTCTCTCTCTCTCTCTCTGTCCAGCTACACGTGATACTCCTGAGATACCGGTGATCCTGACCCTTTCTGCTCTCCGGACCTGCCTGATCCATCCTGATGCCCTACTTCTGGTTGGAGTTCTCATCAGTTGGAAGTCACATGCTGCTGCTGAGGATGGACAGCCTAAAGATACATGAGATTACAGGGTATCTGTACCACATATAAACCACGAAGATAGCTTCAGCACTACAATTACCACAAACAGTTCTGCACTCGAGTCTCCATCAGTGACCAGTGGAGAAGTTCAACAAAACAGACTTCCTGTAGAAACTGTAATGAATTTCCTGCTTACACAACTGCACTATTTATAATCGCACTATCCGGTGTCACCCAGATGAGGACGGGTTCCTTCTGAGTCTGGTTCCTCTCAAGGTTTCTTCCTCATACCGTCTCGGGGAGTTTTTCCTCACCACCGTCGCCTCTGGCTGCTCATTAGAGATAAACTCATACATTTAAAATGTATTTATTTCTGTAAAGCTGCTTTGGGACAAGTGCTATACAAATAAAACTGAATTTAATTAGCGATACATATTCGTTTTTATCAGTCACTTGATGCCCCATTTTACCAAATTAAATTTTTTAAAGGAAATGTAAATGTTAAATATCGGTTACGCAGCTGTAGTGATTCAGGATTATGAAATACTGCAATGATTGCTGTATAAAATTCAGACAAATTGTGAATGTTTTTTTTTTTTTTCATGTGTTACTGTTAAAAGATATATTAATACATTTAAAAAAGCAAAATCTGCAAGTGCGAATTATAGAATATTTATTTTTGTTGTTTTTCAAAATAAATTATTGTAAAGTAATCTGATGCGCCTCACTACAATTATATACGATACGATCTTACGAACCAGACAACATCGATGTTTGAACATTTTTGGGCATTTCTTTTTGCTTTTCCTTTTTTAAAAGGTTTTTAGACTTCAGTTGGAACCTTGGAATAATAATATTCTGACTTTTCTTTTGTAAAAAATAATAATAATAATAATACGGTTAAAGGAGAAACTGCAAAGAAGTGTAAACTCCTCTGTCCTGAAGATGTGGGAAAACTTCCAGCTCCAGCTTTACCTCTGACTGGTACACAGCGCTGACACTGGAGACTCCTTCCCTGAATGTTGAATAAACTTCTCCTTACTTTAAGGAAACTGAAACGACAAGGTTTCTCTAAACTATTGCTTAAAGTTTAAAGAATATATAGCTGAAAAGTATCTGGTTGGCTTTGAACTATTGAGAGTCAAAAATTTATGGCAGAATTGTGACTGAATAGAATAGTATTTGGAATTCATTTTTTTTGCTACTTAATATATAATTTAAGAAAAAATTAAAAGCACGAAAAAGCTGATTTATAAAATGAAAGTCTAAATATCACTGGCAGAAATATCATTCCACGGCAAATGAAGTGATTGTCACGATGATGTTGTCGATGTTATTGACGTCATGTTTTTTTTATAAAAACGCAGGTTAAGTGTCCTTTGCAAAAAATCAGACTCTTTGGTTAAATTGATTACTTTTTTTTCCACAAATTATTACAATATTTACCTCGAATTTTCTAGGAGATAGTGGAGAAAGAAAAATGAGAGAAATTGAGAAATTCAACCCTGATGAGAACTGAATGATTGGGTAATAAAGGAAACGAAACGGCGTCTATAGCATAAAATTCTGCGAATGCCCGCGGAGTGTTATGGCACGTCTCGAGGGTGAAATATATGCAATATTCCCAAAAGTGTTTTCCGTGTCAAAAGCGATTGGCGCCGTCCCCCCCGGGCGGAGAGTGACAGCTCGAACGGCGCTCGCTCTCTTTACATAACTGTCCAATCAGATTAATCCAGCGGGAAGGCAGCCTAAATTATGCAGAGACTCTGGAAAACCCTGAATACGTTAGCATATCATTTTCTATTTGCCGGTGGGTTTAACTCTAATGGAGAGAGAGAGGGAGAGAGAGAGGGAGAGAGAGAGGGAGAGGGAGAGAGAGAGGGTAATATCATGGGGGGTTGGGTGATCAAACAAAGATTAAAATGAATAAATTCAGTAGTTAAATATGCACAAAATATTGAGAGCATGGTGTGTTAAGTGAGATTTTTTTTTTTTGTTCCAACACATAAACGTCCTTTCTTTAAAAAATGCATCATTTTAAAATAATAAATAAACTGCATTTCTGTTTCATTTGTGTTTCATGACGAATTTAAAGCAAAATGTCTATTTATAGAAATCAAGAGCAGTTTACAGAAACGTCACGAGACGACCAGAGACACGGCCCGGAGAACCTGAATGAGTGCGCACACACACACACACACACACACACACACACACACACACACACACGCACACACACTATTTCAAACACACACATACACACACATACACACATACACACATACATACACACACACTATTTCAAACACACACATTCACTATTACACACACTATTTCAAACACACGCGCGCACACACAGACACACACACACACACAATTTCACTATTACACACACACAAACAGACACAAACTATTTCAAACTTCAAGCACACACACACTATTTCACACACAAACAAACACACACACACACACACACTATTTCAAACACACACACACACTATTTCACACATGCACTATTTCAAACACACACACACACACTGCTTCACACATGCAGTATTTCACACACACATCACACTATTTCACACACACACTATTTCACACATACAGTATTTCACACACACACACACACTCAGTTTGAAACACACACACACAATAGAAGAGAAGAGGGAACGCAGGGAAAGGGAAGAAATGATGTTCAGTGCAGGTTTATAGAGTCGAGTGTCAGGGACAATATCCGGTTATTTTTCACCGGCGTCTGTGTCACGATTCAATCTCTCCCCGCGCTGTATAATGCCTGGTTAAAGGCAGCAGGGTGTGAAATGGTGTTTTCGAATAAATGAAAGTGACTCGTGATATTAGCGTGTCAGAGCTGACAGACACGAACACCGACGAGAGCCGAAGTCATCCGCCTCGACATCCACGATGCTCACACCAAACCCCCCCGGATTAAACTGGGGCGGGGGGGGGGGGGGGGTGTAGCAGCACAGACAGATTGCTGATGTGACGTGTCTCCGGTACACACTCTGTGACGCTAACAGAACCACCAGTGGAGGTTATTTTCACCCGCACTTTCGGGGGACTCGATGAGGGTGTCCTTCTTCCTTTAGGTCCCCGAATTGCTATTACTAAATCCATCGCTCTCTCTCTCTATTTATTTATTTATTTATTTATTTATTTTCTGTGGAGTTCTCCTCTTTCGATCACAATGAACTGCTTTATTTCAATATTTATCACAAAAAAAAAACCCTCAGATTATCCTAAATATTATACATATACGATCTTATAATAATAATAATAATAATAATAATAATAATATTATATTTAACTCAATAAACCAAAACAGTATGTTGGTAAGCAGCCGTGGCTGAAGAGGAATAAACCCCCGTGGCATGATAGTGTAGGAAAATAATCAACGATGAAGCGTAGTTACTGTTACCACACCCAAGCTGATGATACACACACACACACACACACACACACACACACACACACACACTCTGGGACGGGGCATTTATATATATATATAAAACTCCACATCCCTGAGTGTTTTACTCCTCTTATACCACAGCAATTTATGATTACAATTTTATTTTTTAAACAATACGTGATACTTTTTATCCATTTATAGTTGTCTCTAACATCCGTGAAACGAGTTAGTTCGTGTTCTCACTTCTATCACAGCAGCCATGAACACTCGTTCCCTCACCGGCCCTCTCTCTGTTCTCTCTCTTCACGTTAAAAAGACAAAAATAAAACAAAAACCTAGCCCGTTACATCACGTACCAGAGAAACCGCGATGAAGCGTTCCGTCCTCGGTCCTGAAGGTGTCCAGAAACATAAAGTCGCAGCTTTACCTCTGACACTGGAGACTCCTTCTATGAAAGTTCAACAAAATGTTCGATCTCCTTACCGAAAACATCACGGTCTCAAAGATCGATTGGACCCGTCCGAGTGGTACGAGTCCCCGTGAGCGAGCCGTCGCTATAGAAACGATAACGTATCCGAACGAGCGCATTAATATAAACCTGTCAGAGTTGCTGTTATAATTAGAAAGTTAATCAACACCTTCCGACCAATCAGAATCCGGGATCGGACCACGCCGTGGTAGGTAAATATGCGTTAATTGTCGTCTGCTCTGGTCCCTGCTGTTTTCAGTCATTATAACACACTGCGCCGGACGGATATTAGTGAAGGATGATGGAGTTTGGAAAATAACATTCCACAAAATTGCGTTAGCGTTTGAGAGATGATTAAAGGAACAGCGGTGCTGGTCGCAGACTCAGACTTTTGGACTCCGCTGTATGACTGAATCTCGTCATTATTGCGTTCAGTGATGTACAGATATCTTCCTGACGTAAAAACAGCGACCAGATGTACGTGTGTAAATTTACTAATCTTTATTGTGATATAGTCTCCCTAGTTTACAGCTTAGAACTTCGTATAATGCTAATTTTACACTACGTTCACTACGTTTATGAGAAACTCCTTCAACGTTCAATAAATTTGTTCCCTGTTTACTGCATAGTGCACTATATCATTACCCATAATGCACCCGTATACAAGCCGTGCACAGTATTTACGCACTGAAGTAACACGATTTTTTTACGCCCTCGAGGCCCAAAATCCACCTTCGCAAATTTACACGCTTGCGTACTCATCTTATACGCTTATATTTATTATTTTTTAATACGAATTGCTGTATAGTAAAATTCTATATCATTTTAAAACGCGAATACGAATGTAAATATATAACAATTTTTTTTTTTTTAAATTAGCAGATCTGCAGAAAAAAACCCAAACCAAAATATATACAAATTCTAAAAATCTAGTGTATATATTCATAGATTATATTATAATTAAAATTATATAAAAATATAATATAGAGAAAATATATAAAAATAGATGGCTCACTTTATGTGTGTGTGTATATATATATATATATATATATATATATATATATATATATATATATGTATATATATATATATATATATACTAAACGTGATTAATTTAAATTTAACTAAAAAACAGATTTAATTTAAAACCAGAAATAAAAACAAAAACTTATTAAAAATGTGCACATGTACTGTTTGCTTTTTTTTGTGTGTGTTCATATCAAATACAAATATATAGTAAATATATGAATAAAATATAATTTAAAAATAGAAATAAAAATGCAAAATATATTTAAAAAAGTTATTTAGTTATTTATATATATATAGATATATATATATATTCAAATGTTGTGGAAATTAGCACCATGATAAAGGTGATAATGACACTACTTCTTACAGTGTAGAAAATATTCGACATCTGGTCATGTTATGTCGTATTATGATAAATGAGATGAATCCAGATGTTAAATTCGGTGTGTTGGGGCGATCACTGATACAGGAATAACTCAAAAGCGTGTATTATGAAGTGCAGAAGACGTTCTGGATCGCTTTCCGTCCTCCTTATCTGTAATCGTACATACAAACCTTATTCATATGATCTCTTTTATACGTTTACACCATGACGAAGCCCTGCATCGAGAGCAATTAGGGTTTAATGAAATAAAGAGATGTAAAATGAAAGATGCGAGCTCGCTTCTTAAGTCAGTGCAGATGCACCGCATGCTCAGAGTCATTAAGTGGATATTAATAGCGTGACTTTGCCCAGAGCAACACGAGAGAACACACCACGCTGACAGACGTTCACCTTCACTGTCGCTGCAGAGGGAAAAAAGAGAGAGAGAGAGAGAGAGAGAGAGAAATCCCATTTCCTATTCCCCCGGAATGATATCGGTAAATTTACGGCGCTGTGCGGTGTCTCGGGCCTGACAGCGGCGGGAAAAAACGTGAATGTGTACAGTTTCCATCGCCCTCGCTGTCAATCTGCTGTATTAAAGGAGATCAGTTTTCCTGCAGGGAGCTTCTTCAGCGCCTCACAATATAATAGCTAGTTCATACTAAAGCTCAAACGCTCTGATAAACGCACAATATGATAACCGTCACCTAATGCGAGCGTTTTTGTACGCCGTATCTGCTTACAGACGGCACGACGTTATGTAGTTTCACGTAGGAATACGCTTTCCTACCGTTTATCACCTCGGGTTTTTATCTATAATGGTATATAAGAATATTTTGGTTTCTCTTATCATGTTGCGCCTTCATACCGATATTTATCGTCACCGTATAAAACACAATTGTAGCCTATTTATTGTAATCTTCGTTTCTATAACAGCAGCTCTGACGGTAGCGCAGCTGCAAATCACAGGTTTATATGAATATTAATGAGCTCGTTCTGATACGTTACGGTTTCTATAGTAACAGCTCGTTCACAGCGACTCGCACGGCGGACGTTCCGCTAATGATAAACGTGTTCACAATCATCCACGCCGCTGAAGTTCTCTGCAAGGAGACGCTTATTTATGGAACGTTTATGGAAGGAGTCTCCAGTGTCAGCGCTTTGTAACAGTCAGAGGTTTAAGTTTTCAGGACAGAGGGTTCATTTACACTTCTTTGCGGTTTCTCGTTTCTGCTGTTCATCGGAGCGACGGTTTATAGCTGCTATAACGTAAGCGAGAACAAGGACCGACTCCTTTCAGCGACGTTCCGCGACTTTAAACGGAACTATAAACGGATCAAAAGTACGTGTACGTTCTGTCAGTTAGAAACGTGTCAGCGTTTCTACGTTTTTGCGGTGTAAGAGGAATAAAACACTGGAGGGCGTGCTGTTATAGGAAAATAATCAGCTTTGTGGTGATCACAGGAACTAAGATAAGAGTTTTACAGAAATAAAATGGCGTATTAAGAGAGAAAAGTTCAAAATGGTCGTTTAGAAAACAGATAAATGTTTTAAAAAAATTACATCTTGCAATTAAAATGACATTAAAAGATTTGAAATAAAATTATCATTCAGCGGGACATTATATTTATTCACTCGAAGCCTTTCTCTAGCTTAGCTCGGCTAGTTCTTAACGTTTGTCGTGAAGAGCAAGCTAATTAGCGCAGCATGCTAATGCTAGTCCGTACATAACGTGCGCTGTCTGACGGATCGTGTTGCATTTGGTAGCTAAATTGATCACGATGGGGTTTTTTTTCTTGCTAAATATTATACGACAAACTCGTAATTCACGTGAGAACACAGTTGGGAGGTACTGTATAAGCTAGCTAAAAACAGATGCTAATAGTTTACATAGGTACGATTTAGCTATTAATCTATAAAGTTAAACGGACAAAGTGACAGCAAAAGCAGCACAAAAACGTCAAAAACACAGACGTTTTCCGCGGACGTGTGCGTAAATCGCTAAGAAAAGATTTCGCGTGACTCACGTTAAGGTCACTTAGCATTGATTGCTAGCGAAAAGTGTAAAGTTCTGTTGCTGTAACAGACGCATCCTGTTTTGCATCCGCTTTATTTTAATTACGTATCCTGTAGAAATGAAATATGAGGATGTCTTCCTATTCAGCTGTGGTATGCTGGGGAATGTTTCCACGCTACTCTAATTTTAGCGGCGTATACGTGTTCCCAGATTGTTTATCTCGACTGCGTGTTTATTCCGGGGTGAATGGCTGTGTGAGATGGCGGCGTCACCTACACGTTGTTCTGCTAATACACAGAATCGGAGGCTCAGATACGGCATCTGCTCGCGCTGTCACTCAAACCGGCTCTCCCTCGCCTCGTTCCACCTGGTGACGCTCTTTTTTTCCCCTCGTAATGTCATGTTTCAAATCATGCAATATAAATATTTATAGAGCGGTGACAGTGAATTGAATAAGTCGCAGACTTGTGCAGACTTCAGCTGCTGTTATTCTCACACGTCAAAGTGGGTAAAACGCTGCGGCGAAAAAATTGTGTTGTTTTTTTTTTAACAGCCAGACGGTTTCCTTACTCCGATACGCGAACATATACGTCTTATCACGCGTGATTATGAACGGCGTAGTCCATACTGTCTAGTTACACGTCTACATCATCACAGTCGGCGTTTTTAATATCATCCTGCAGAGAGACATGATGCTAAAAAAGTCGTAAAAATTTACGACAAACGCATTATTTGTCTTTTTTTTTTGAAAAAAAAAAGTTAAAGTTCTAATAGCTGATCTTAAAACATGGTCAGAAATCTAAAGAGAAGTGAAAAACAAATATAAACGTTCAAATCACTACAAAACCAAAGATTAAAGATGGATTTAGTAATGTTTAGCGCCCTCTGCTGTCTGCAAGGTGAACTGTAGATAAATTGTAATTAAAAATATCTTTGCCCATTAAACGACTCACAAAAACCACTGAAAGTGTGCCTGCTTTATGATTGGCTGTTTAGGAAAAATGGGGGGGGTTGGGGGGGGGTGGAGCCAATTTCCGGGCTGGAAAAATGTAAATAGATGCTTGAAATGAAAAACTCTCAAAATCCACTGCATGGCGAAACTGCAAATCACAGTTTTT
Source organism: Ictalurus furcatus (assembly GCF_023375685.1). Taxonomy (NCBI): domain Eukaryota; kingdom Metazoa; phylum Chordata; class Actinopteri; order Siluriformes; family Ictaluridae; genus Ictalurus; species Ictalurus furcatus. Next base: position 22,877,200 of record NC_071274.1, read on the forward strand.
CTCAAAGTTTCCTTAAAAAATGGTATTAATATGATATTATGTGATGAAGCGGCATTACTGTTATTGTTTTGTGACCTTGTTTATTTTCCTACAGCACGTCCCCCGAGTGTTTTATTCCTCTTACACCGCAGCAACTTACCGACGATTACCACTCGAGACTCCATCAATCTTTATTAATTAAACGTCTCCTTACAAAAAAAAAAAAACTACAACAATTTTTTGTTGTTGTTAATGAATCTGTTTATGTGAAGTAGGAAAAGATGAAATGCAGGGGGGGGGGAAAACCAGAAGCGCTAGTTTAACCGTGAGGAATTAAATGATAACAAAAAAAAAACCGTAACGCAACATTAACGTCATTTCATTTAAACGCAGAGCAGTTTAGTATTCTCGGTGTGTTTATTATCAGCTTGTCTCTGCTTTTTGGCGAATACGCTGCATGACAGGTGACGCAAGAAAAAACAACAACAACAACCCAAAACCATTAGCAAAGGCATCGTCGGTATCTACGTGACTTATTTGATAGAAGTTCTTGGATGGGAAAAAAGTAGTCAAAATAAATTTATCGAAACAGCTCTGACAGTCTCTAGAGTCGAATCTGTGTGTGAGTGTGTGTGTGTGTGTGTGTGTGAGGAGTGGTAGATATTTCCCGGGTCATGTCGAGCATTGCTCTGGTTTTATATGGATATTATTGACCTTCCTGTGTAGCGTAGAGGTGATGTATGGAGGCAGGAAATGAAGGATGGCTTCATAAATAATCGTGTAGCAATGGAGGACTTCTTCCTCTGACAGACGGCCGTGTCACTTTTCTACATAAAACACAACGGAGTATTTATGCGTTGTCAGATGTGTTTATGACGTCCTGCATATGTAGAGTGAGAGACGTATGTCACTGTTATCTCTATACGCTCGCTGTAAGCTGTGTGTGTGTAATGATATATGGGTGATATGTGTGTATGATGTTAGAAATCATCGCATGATTATTATATAATAAAAGGAGAATTGGGTTAAAGTCTATATCTATTATATATATATATATATATATATATATATGTGTGTGTGTGTGTGTGTGTGTGTATGTATATTCTATAGAGATAGCTGGAGACTGGAGCTGGCGGTGGGTCGTTAGTATTCCTGCTGTGTTCATCTCCAAATTCTCAGGTGAAGATTTCTTTCTTCATTAATAAACATAAGAGAAGGGAGCACGCTAACCTTTTCATAAGGGATTATGGAATGGGGAAAGTAAAAAAAAATATATAATAAATAAAAAAATAAACATCTGCCCATGTGTCAAAAAAAATCATTTCATATTCCGAAGATGTTTGGCAATAAAGGCCTCTGTCTCATCACGGGAATAATAAACAGTCGGTTATGAGTTCGTCACCGAGCAGATTGTTGTTGTTATTATTTTAATGAAAACTACGTTCCTTCTGAGCTGTTTTAAACCAAAACAACACACGCATCGCACAGGAACGAAGTACGAAAAGATCAGCACGGGCACAAAGTAAATCAAATAAATATCCATGTATTGGTATATTGATGGTATCGTTAGCGTGGCGTCGTCACTACCTCGGTAGCTAGCGCGTCCTATAACCCGTTTACCGATTACTACCGATAAAAATTTTCACTTTTTATTTGTTTTTCCCCTTCTTTCTTTCTTTCTTTCTTTCTTTATTTATTTTTTTTAATCTCCCCACCATTCTCCCACCTCAGAGAACATTAAGTTCCATTTTATAGACAATTAAAGTCACTCCTAAGAGAAAGAGAGGGGGAAAAACAGAAGGAAAGAAAATAAAAAGAAAATAAACTGGAGGGAGAAAAAAAAAAAAAGCAAATGGAATGTTTTAGATAATGAGAATACCGAACTCTTCGGAGGACAATATTAAGACTTTATTAGCAATATATATATATATATATAGTTACATTTTTATAGACTATTAAAGCCACTACTAGGAGAAGGAGAGAACAGAATGATGTGGAAAGAAAAAGAAGAGGGAAAACAAAGAAAAGCAGAATTAAAAAACTTATTTTAAAAATGCTGGTAAAAATGCTGTCTATTGGGAACAGGTGTAGGAACATATGTGGTATTTATTATTATTATTATTATATGTTACATTTTTTTTTACAAAAATGACAAAAACATGAAAAGGAAACGCTGGTCAAAAATGCAGTCCGATGAGAACAGATGCGTTTTTACATGGTCATAACGGTAATATGTTCATATGGATGCTCAGCACAAGCTAGCTACTCACTGAGGCTAACAATTTAGCTAGCTAGGTGTTTTATACGGACAGAAGGCCTATAAAGGCACACTGACTGCAGAAAACAAGACAGAATGATCGGGAACGTCGACATTTACCTCAGATGTGTCGATCAATTATTTAAAAAAACGTTTCAATACGGCTAGAATTACACTTATGCTACAATTACAATTAGCATCAATCGCTAACCCAATTTTCACACATCCTGTCACATTAAGAAACGTCAACATTGTGTGAGCACTCATGAACTTACCTACAGACTCATGAACGTCACAGCAGTGGCTTCATGGAGGATCTTATACAAAGCTAAACGTAGCATAGATTGTGTAGTTAGTCTGAAGGAATTCTTTTCTTTAAAAAAAAAAAAAAAAAGCTATTTTTTTTAAAGGTTTTTCGGTGCTGTGATGTCATTTAAGCCGCTTGTGTGAACCCTGTTTTTAATGTAATATTGTACAGAATGGTTATGTTATTGGTGTTAATTGATGTCAGTACAGACCGCGTATGCTAATCACTGGGTAAACCTGCCACATGGCTCCGGCTAGTTTCCAGCAGAAATGACTAATGCTAACATGTGTTTAGATCATTTTAGATATTTTCTAAGATGGTCTTCATCTTAGGAACTCTTCAGCCAGGATTCCAATCCCACTGTCTTTATTCTGAATCTGTTTTCCTGTTTGTTTGTTTGTTTGTTTGTTTGTTTTTCTGAACCCACAACCTGCTATTGTTGCAGCAGAAGGCATCTAATCCTACAGTAAATTCGCGAAGTGATTCAACGAGCCGTGGTTTGTGCAGTCAGGTTCTCTCAGTGGTGAACAGCGCCACCTGCTGCCTGTCGTCTTAAAGCACAGAGATATAAATAAAGATTACTGCTTTAATCTACAATGATAATCTTCTTCTTCTTCTTCTTCTTCTTCTTCTTCTTATTATTATTATTATTATTGGGACATTCTACATTAACATCTACTTTTGTGTTCCCAACATTGTCATAAAGCTTACACTTAAAATAGACCGTATAGTCGCAACCGAGTTACATTTTTGAAAGATAGAAAATGTTGTTCGAGCAATTATACCTGCTTGTGCCATGAATGAGGTATTATTTATTTACAATACAATTATACCAAATTCCAAGTACCATAAAAGTCTTTGTCCCCGTGGTCATGTCTGAAGATTTAGGACCATATTTTGTGTATAAAAATAATTTTCTCCCTCGTTTTAAATGCAGTAGTTTATACGTCACGATCACATTTATAATGTGGATGATATACAAAAACTAAACTGCCAAGTAAATATTATAAATAATATGATGGAAATGGCTGTTCCATGGAGTCGTGTCACTGGTGTCACCGCTCAACAAACAACTCTTATTCATTCTGGAAAAACATCTAGTCTTTTGACATCACTTTGTATTTCCTACGTCGTACTTCCTGACAGATCCATCAAGAAAGGAACATGGTAATATGTCTGCTGTCTCTTTTCAATGATCGGAAATGTTCTTATTTGCCTCGTAATTGCAAGCAAGGCGCTTAGCTGAGGCCACCAGTATAACGTTTTATTATAAGGGAATGGGAAAAAAAGAGTATATAATGCAAATTGATTAATTGATATAGTTTAGAAAGTGTCGTAAGATTAACAACATCTGGTTTGAGGTATTCTAGCTGACATTTTGTACAATGCAGTTTTTTTTTTTAAAGGAAATATGTCACTGGTGTTTCTGCTCCTCATGTGAACACCAGTCTGTGGTCTTGTTTGTGTCACTGGTGTTTCTGTGTTTTCTTTTCGATCGCGATAAATCAAAACGGTTGCTTCATTCGAGAGTCAGGATTTTACGGATAGTTTTAGACGTGTCCTTCAAATATGTTCCATTATTATGGCGAAGATATGACGGTGCGAAACGAGCGAACATCACGCCATCACACGTTTCACAAACTGGATTGAAGTAAATAAAATCTTAATCTCCGGATTTCCTGCATTATCGTTATAGCTCTATACCTGTGACTACACGTGCAGAATAGACTGAGAAATAACATTTCTAAAATGCCTTTATTGTTGCCAAAAGTATAAGGTAACACCACTGACAACAAAATGGCATAAGCTTTCTTTAAATCAATGTACAATATATATATAAATAATAAAATCCAAATGAGCTGCTATTTATGTGGATTCCTAAAGTCAAAGGGTTAACCAATATTGTAGCCTAAGTTTATAAATGAAATCAATTTTAAGACATATTGCTACTCCAACTGTGGACGTTTCTGTAGAATGATTCGTTTTATATGCAGTTTATGGCGTCTTATAAATAGATCGTGGATATTGTTTGTGCCTCAAAATCTGTCACGTACATCTGCCTGGTCATCAATTATTAAATCAGTATGAAATTATTCATTTGTTCGTATTTTGCAGAAATTGTTTTTATTCTTTTGAATACCGCTTTGCCACTGTACGAATACGTACGAATTATGCTGCATTTGAGGCGACGCTGTACCTCGTAAGTGTATCCGTCTACAACTGGTAAAAACACCCTTCGACTTGACATTTCGACTCCACTTGAGGTACAGTATGTCTTCTCCACTAGCAGTTCCTTCCATGTTTACAGAGCGACGTCAAATCAACATGGCTGCTCACGCCGGGTACAGTGTAAAGTTCCCCTTCTCTAGGTTTAAATGAGTTCATACTGTAGCAGTATTGCCTTTAGATCAGTTCATACACACACACACACACACACACACACACACACAGTACTTGGTTAAATCTGTTCAAACTGGTTTCAGAAGGTCATAACCAACATTCGAGTTGTCTCTAACGTTAGCTGGATAGTTCTTGCTAAGCTACTTGCTATTGTGCTCTGTGGGTGCTGTGCTGCAATTCAGTCCATAATGCTGCATGAACGTTTGAAGGTCACGACAGTAGAACAGATCGAGTAGCCTGTACTCAGACCTGTAGACTGTAAACATGCACTTAAAGTAGCTTTTTATGAGTTTTGCATTCTCATGCGCATGTTTTATTTTAGTTTTTTATTTTTCCACTTCGCATGTCGACTGTCCCGAGGTGGGAAATGACATTATTACAACTTGCAAATGTCTTCTTACAAGGTACCAGGAACGCATCAATATTTCAGACTCGACTCAGTCCATACCATACCCTTCATCCTCCTCAGCTGCTGCACCGCCACACTGAGTCCACCAGAGGGGGCCATCTTCACACAGGTCATTTCACCTGGCCGAGCTGAGAAAACATCAGGTCTCAGATCAGCTACATAAACGTATTTAACTCATGGAAAGAAATGTGAAAGTCATTTAAATTGCGTGAGGCAGTAACAGAAGCTATCAGTCATCCAAATAAAAAAAAAAAAGTGTCAAATGGTTGTTCGGACAGTAAAAAGAGAATCCTAAACATGAGGAACACAGCTATAAAATTCAATAGGTTCATAGATAAACATTTTCTGTAGTCTAAACATTTCCCTGCTGAAAAAACAAACAAACAAACAATAGAAACTCTCATAGGATTTGTAATGGTTTTAATGGTTATAATAGGAATTGTGTTGGTTTTAATGGAAACTGTAATGGTCCTCGTAGGTCTCATTTTTTTGCCTTCTATTAGTGGCATATACATGTCTAGTGTTTGTTTGTTTGTTTTGTTTACTTTTTATTGAAACTAGTTTTGCAGCAAAAGGTAACAGACATACAGACAATACATAATACACAAACAATATAATATATCATATAATATACATCACACAAATCATAGCCCATATCAGAAATCTACCTATGAAGAGTTCATTAAACCAACAGCCACCGAAACAAAAACAAAAAGACACCCTTAAGTTGTTTTGTTCTTCCACCAGGCTCTAAAACAACACCCAGAAGGCAACAATTGAAATTCTTGATATAATCCACATCCACAGTCCACAATACTTTCAATGTAATTTGTGTTTTTAAGTGAAGTGGGATTAGAGACATGACAAGAGCTAATTATTTATTATTTATTTACATTCCTGAGTTAATTATGCTAATTATAATGTTTAAAAGTGGATCTATTTATATCAGTGAAAGGGAGAATCAGGATCAGGGTTGCCAGATTGGTCTCCAACAAGCCAAACACTGTAGGTAGAAATAACAATTTTGGTCATGATTTTTCAGATAAATTGCATATATAACAACATGACTACTCTTAAACTTTAGTTTAAGAAAAATTCTAATAGAAAATCAGTGGGGGGAAAAAACATTTGACTGTTTTTTGTTTTTGTCCACTCGCAACCACGGTATTGTGTGAAACTTAGCAACTTTCCTAAATCGTACTGTACTAACTAGAGCGCAAACATGGTGTATTTTTAAAAACCTTTTCCCTCAGAATAATTTTTTTCTATATTCAGAACGACAAATCTTTCTGGACATCCCGGATTCATTAAATTTGACGTTTACTCATTTCCGTAATCGTAGGATTATGAGAAAGGAATTTCTCAAAATGTTCATTTTTGTTGGATTTACACTGGCATAAAATATTTAAAATCGGCATAAAATATTTTGATGTTTGTGTTTTTGGACTGGTTTTGTTATCAGCCCTGGCAACCCTGTTATAAACCATCAGTTTGAAACAAATATGGTGGATATATATAAAAAAAAATAAAATTAAAAAAAAAAAAGTTTACACACCCGTGTTAAAATGGCAGTTTTTGTGAAGTAAAAGAATGAAAATAAGACAAATCGTGCAAGATCTTTTCCCATCTTTAATGTGAAATTGCAAAGTATGCAAATAAAGTGAAAATCAATCAGAAACATTTCTAGGGATTTCTTTTTAAACTTACAACAACCTAGTTGCATTAGTGTTCACACCCCTAAACTAATACTTAAACTAAGCACCGTTTGATTTTATTACACCCCTCAGTCTTGACTTGGCAATATATTCCTACTTTTTCTTCCAAAAACATTCTACATCCATCAAATTGTAAGGGTGTCTCCTGTGCACAGCGTACTTCAGGACACCCCTCAGATTTTTTGTTGGATTCAGGTCTGGGCTCTGGCTAGGTCATTCAAAAACATTGATCTTTTGGTTAAGCCGTTCCTTTTCATCTTCAGCTTACTAGCAGATGCCTGAATGTTTTGCATTAAAATCGACTGGTATTTGTAGCTGTTCATGATTCCGTCCACCTTGATAAAAGCCCCAGTTCTTGCTGAAGAAAAACATCCCTCAAGCATGATGCAGCCACCACCATGCTCCACCAAGAAGATGTGAAGACAATCCTACAGAAGCAGCTGGTCTTTATTTGGAGTTAATCAGAATAATTGCATTGATGACAGCTGTATGATAATTACTTTTGAACATGAGATTGAATGTAATTGGTTCATTTTGAACACAGCCACGCCCCCAATTATAAAAGGGTGTGCACACTTATACAATCAGGTTATTATAACTGTATTAATTTTTTCCTCTATTATCCCTAAAACGTTTCTGATTGTTTTTCACTTAATTCATATGTTGGAATTTCACATTGAGAGTGGAAAAAGTGGTGTGTGGGGTTTCTTTTTTTTACATCACGAAAACCTGCCATTTTAACAAGGGTGTGTAGACTTTTATATATATATATATATATATATATATATATATATATATATATATATATATATCCACTGTAAACATATTAATCAAATAATATGATAATGGCTACCTTGAATTCTGCATAACAGTGATGTGATGCAATGTACAACCACAAGGTGGCGTTTTCTCACCATCCCTCATTAAACACACTCATTTATTCATTCGTCGAATTATTTTTATTTCGTCGTATTTGTAATCGTTTCGCTTATTCGAACCAAACATTTCTCACTGCTTTCTATTTATATTTTGTCGTTTTTATCGACGTCGTCGTCCTGAGGAGAGAAAAGCCCCCCCAAAAAAAAAAGAAGAAGAAGAAGAAAAAAAGCACGCGCTAGTGGCAACGTGAGACTAAAGACTGTCTCGCGCTCGTGGGAGGAGACTCCCAGCGCTGAGCGCCAATCATGTCGCGGCTCGAGCCTCTTCTCCAGCTGGGCTCTGACCAATCAGAAGGGACGGAGTCCTCGCGCCTGTATATAAAGCAGAGGACGCACAGCGTGTGTCTCAGAGGATGCGAGGAACATCGGTGATCTGATTTCGCTGAGAGCTCGCGCGCTTATTGTGCTTCTTTTTACCTCTCACTACTGCACAGGTATGGATTTTACTTCGCATTTAAAACCGTGAAGTTCTTTTTTTTTTTTTTTTTAATGCAAACGCGTGTTTATTGTGTGCACCTTTCATTTCATTCCGTATTGTTTACCATTATACTCCTGTGGTAATATGTAATACGTAATATGTAGCGTGGTTTTTTGGTTTTGTTTTTTGGTTTGTTTGTTTTTTTAGCATTTTAGCAAATTTTAAATAAGACTATCATTGTGTTCGTGTTTTATCTTGTGCACTTAGTCCTTGTTATTGTGGAGGTGTTTAAGGAAAGACTGTGAATCTGTAGTGCATTGATGGATGATGCATTTAGTCTGTCCGCGTGCTCGTTTTGCATCTACTGCAATTATTATTATTATTTTCTATTGCGAAAGCTGCATTAGCCATAGATGTGCGTGTTTGTTCTCGCAGCACTAACCCCAGACTGCACGTCACACTCCTCTTTAAAATGAGGAGTTTATTGACGCGTCTCTTCCGAGAAGTGATGTTTAGATTAGACTTGTCCTCCTACCATATTTGCCTTTATTCTTGGCACATCTTCACTCGTGCAAAGTTGTGACGTAACACTTCGCCGGCGCCGTCACCATGACGACAAGCCGAGGCCGCTGGAGGTGTTTACACAGCGTTGCAGGGAAAATCTCCTCGGCGTGCCCGAGGCCACAGCAGCAGCCTGGATCTGATGGGCTGTGAATGTGGAGGTTGTGTACAGGAAGTACACGTCTCTGTGTAGTAAAGTAAACGTCCTAGGGGTTTATGCCGAGCGTTCCGTATCCTCTATGAGGGCTCTCGTGGTGTTTACGTCCTCCTGTCTGCTGTCTGTCCAGGTGCTTTATAGGAATAAACATGGCGACGTCAGCTAGCGCTCAGCTCAGCAAGGTGGTGAAGAGACAGTACATGGAGCTTCCTCAGGGGGACAAAGTGCAGGCCATGTACATCTGGATCGACGGCACGGGGGAGGGACTGCGCTGCAAGACCAGGACGCTCGACTACGAGCCCAAGAGCATCGAGGGTAAAGCAGCGCATGGTTATAAACCTGTATTCTACAGTCGTAGCTACATGGTACTCGCAATACATTATATTTGGATCACGAGTCCAGCTGCTCAATCCAAATCCTCAAACGTCCTTGTTTGTTTCAATCAAAAAAAGAATATTAAATTCCAATTCTTTACTTCTAGATACCATTATTCATGCACCTTTTGTACTTTTAGTATACGTCTCTTATCTTTGAATTGGCTTTTCAGTATAAATCAGTGCTCTTAAGGTAACTGTGCATGTTTAATTGCTTTAAAAAGGTGCTCTATATCCAGATTTCCAGGTAGAAAGGTGTGCAGTGTGGTACCACCACAGTGATGAGGAAATTTGTGTACCTTTTTATTATGTACAGTATATTAAGTGTGTGTAGTGCAGTGTAGCTTTAAGGTACATAATTGGACGGTAAAGTAAAAGGTGTACGTTGGTTCGAGGGTTCGGCCCCTGCGTACACGTGAGAACGCTTGGAAGTGAACCCACACACCTGAAGCATGCCATCTCGGATGCTTGGGGGGAGACTTTCATGTGTATTAAAAACGTAATCTACTATCTCTCTTCAACCAGATCTTCCTGAGTGGAACTTTGATGGTTCCAGCACCTACCAGTCGGAGGGTTCCAACAGCGACATGTATCTCATTCCCTCAGCCATGTTCAGAGATCCGTTCCGCAAAGACCCAAACAAGCTGGTCCTGTGTGAGGTTCTGAAATACAACCGCAAACCTGCTGGTAAAATGAGCTGCTTATTATTATAATAATAATAATAATAATAATAATAATAATCTTTTAGTGTATATTTACAACTATGCTGGTACTTAGGATTTGCACTACAGTAAAGGTTCTTGTCATGTTCTCCACCCAGAAACCAACCACCGCTTGACGTGTAAGAAGGTCATGCAGATGGTGGAGGAGCAGAGCCCATGGTTTGGCATGGAGCAGGAGTACACCATCCTGGGAACGGACGGTCACCCGTTCGGCTGGCCTTCCAACGGCTTTCCCGGTCCTCAGGGTACGGATTCCGAGTCTGCGTTTCTCTTCATGCCGACGTCTGTGTTTGAGGTGGTGTTTATGGTGTGTATCGGTTCCTTTCAGGGCCTTACTACTGTGGAGTCGGAGCGGACAAGGCGTACGGCAGGGATATCGTGGAAGCCCACTACAGAGCGTGTCTGTACGCCGGCGTGAATATCTGCGGCACGAACGCTGAGGTCATGCCAGCTCAGGTACGGCAGGGTTCATGGGACGGGAACCTGGATAACATAATCGTTCTCAAATATTGGCTACTGATGTATTTTAAGCTAGGTATGATATTTATTTACGGTACGTTGTCAAATTATCGCATTACTTGTATTATGTGGTCAAGTGTTTTAACATCCAATCAGCTACAAGTTCCTGTGTAACCTTTCTGTAATTCCGCTGTCCAGTGTTGACCAGAGAACTGTTTCCTCTTTGTGGGGGGGGGGTTTATTTATTTATTTATTTTTTTGTCTGTTATATTTACATTACATAACCCTGTTTTTAATTTCTTTTAAAAGTAAAGTTTCTCACTCTGCTGTACAGTGGGAGTTCCAGGTGGGGCCGTGCGAGGGTATCGAGATGGGAGATCACCTGTGGGTGGCTCGTTTCATCCTGCACAGAGTGTGTGAAGACTTCGGCATCGTCGCCTCGTTCGACCCCAAACCCATCCCGGGGAACTGGAACGGCGCGGGATGTCACACCAACTTCAGCACTAAAGAGACGCGGGAAGAAGGCGGGCTCAAGTAAGAGGAAATCTGTAAAGCAGATGTACTCGGCTTAAATTTGTAAAGGTCCAGTCACGCTCTGTTGCGTACCCGGACGAGTTCTTGATCGTTGGTGATTATTTTCCGACTATAAATACGACAATTGGGGCGTGTTTTGGTTCGTAGTCGCGCTTCACTTTTAACTAGCGCCACAAGACGGATGAGACGTCTGGAGAGTAAACACTTCGTCCGTCTTTAACTTCAACTCTTTGTCATGAAGGCTCTCTCTCTTTTCTCGGGTAGAGTCTCTCATCCCAGAGCTATTGTCTGGTCTGATGAGCTGCTTTTAGCTTAATATTTTACACAAGCATCTGATTTGGCTGAAACAAAGGAGTTTTGTTTACTGGCTCTGCTACAGAATATTTATTTATTCAGCTGAAATACTTTACTCGGTGCACATCTTTAATCTAAGTATTTATGCCAAATTTTATAGTTGTAGCACCTTAAGATGATATTTCCTTAGTAGGTTAAATGGCAATACTTGATCAACATGATGGCTGAGTAGATATTTACGTTTATTTTTTTTATCCCCCACCCCCATCAGATGCATTGAGGAATGTATCGAGAAACTGGCGAAGAGACACAACTACCACATCCGTGCCTACGATCCTAAAGGAGGCCTGGACAACGCTCGCCGCCTGACTGGCCACCACGAGACCTCCAACATCCACGAGTTCTCTGCCGGCGTCGCCAATCGCGGCGCCAGCATCCGCATCCCTCGCGCTGTGGGCCAGGAGAAGAAAGGATACTTCGAAGACCGTCGCCCGAGCGCTAACTGCGACCCGTACGCCGTCACCGAAGCCCTCATACGCACGTGTCTGCTCAGCGAAGACGGAGACGAACCCGTGGACTATTAGATCTTTTTAAATCTCGCTTCTCTTTATCGTTTCCAGGACTGAACTTCATTCCGCTCGTCTCTTAAAACGGCCACCCGGCCAGATTAGTACTGTATTCTGTCTTTCTTTTATTTCCGTCTCATTATGTGTCTAACCACGCATCATAGCTGTTTTTTAAAAAGAAGTTTGCTGGTCAACTTAACATTTTAGAATCAAACTGATGTTAACCCGGGGGACGTGATGTGGTGAATCTGACCCTTCTGTGTCTTCTTTCTGTGATCGGATACGCCCTGTTAACACACCCCCCCCCCCCCCCTCGTCGAGCTTCAAGATGTACCTCTTCATGATTAAAAAAGGACTAAAAATGAGATGAGGCACATGGACACGACGACCTCCAGCTGCTCAGGCTGTGTGATACGGCTCACGTCGACAGTAGCTAGCTTGCGTGCGTGAGCGGGAACGTTTAGGCAAAGTCTAATGGTTTTAATGTCTTACTCACTAAATTGGTGTTGAATGACAACGTTGTCTGTCTTTGTACTGGTTCAGGTTGTACGGTACACTCTCGACTCCTGACTTGTCATGCCACTTGTTTTTGTTTGTTTTTAAGAGAAGGAGGGGGGGGTGGGAGGAAAGGGAATAAGGAAAAAAGTGAGAATTTGTGTTTGTATGACATCTGTTTGGGTTTTGGGTAAAATCCTGAAATTGATGAACCGGATTGTGTGTGGGGTTTTTTTTTTTTTTTTTTTTTTTTTTTTTTTTTGATTTGACTATTATTGTTTTAAAAAAGATACTTTAAGAAAACATTATTTTTTACCACAAACCTCTTGGCTTGGTGTGTTGTGTTTTTTCTCCTTCTCATGACCCTGTGTGGTTGGATTAAAGGTTAGCCACAGCACTAGCTGTGATCATAAGCTGACCGTAAAAGCATTACTAAATATAATTTTTTTTATTTTTTGCACTAAAGTTAGCGTGTCTGTGTCATCAGTACTGATATGACGGAGTTTATTGTCACAGTAAAGGCTAGTTTTAGATTTTAATTAGATTAGCAATTTCATGTGTTGCCCTTTAAACTAGCTGCCTCATTTTGACAGAAGCGAGCAGTCAGGAGCTAAATTTAGTCCAGACAAGATGCTTAGTGTAACATCATTCTCAAGGTTTGTTCAAATGGTATGTTACCAAGATAAACATCAAAAGAAAAGATGATTTTGTCAGCCATCTTGGCTTTGTAAGTTAAACCTGATCAGGGTGTATTGTTTAAAATCACATGAGTGTTAAATCTATTAGAGTGAGATGATTGTCTTTGTGTAGATTGTGCTTAAAAAAACAAAACACAAAAGCAGTGCTAATCAGGACTGGTAATTCCAGGGAAAAAAATCCAGTAGCAGCTGTTTAGCATATATTGCTATCTGAGCTGGAGTCATTCAAGGTGGAGTGAAGTAATCTTTTAAATGTAATCCTGAGCTACATTAAGTGTTACTGCTCGACCGACAATGGCTAATCACACGTTTGAGCTTAGCATGCAACGAGCGCATGATGACCGCATGCATGAGATTGGATTAGCATTCCTCACGATAAACTTAGGCAACCTCGTTCTTAAAACCCCGTCGTAAACCACAGATCAAAGTTCAACTGAAGAGCAACGACAGCCAAAAAGATCTTTCATGACAAAAAAACAAGCCATAAAAGTTTGACCAGAGTGATCCTGCCAGATGAGATTGACTAGCGCCGTGATTGATCAGATTCAGGGGATTGAGATAAGAGGACAAAGATTGTGTTTGACTCGTCAGCTCAATATGTGCAAGCTTCAGCAGCTTTAAACCTTTAACCAAAAGGCCTTACGTTTTCATTTTGACCTTCAGAGTACACATTCTGAGAAATCTTCTGAGGTAACATCCAGCGGGAAAAGGCCATGGGCCACAAAGATCTTACAAAGCAGGTATGGGATCTCATTGTTGTAAAATATCAATCAGGAAGAGGGTTACAAAAAAATTCCAAGCCATTGGAAATACCATGGAACACTGTAAAGACAATAATCAACAAGTGGAGAAAATATGGCATGGCGCTGATACTGCTGAGAACAGGACATCCCTCTAAAATTCATGAGATCAGGAGAAACCGGTCAGGGAAGCTGCAGAGAGGCCTACAGCAACACTAAAATATCTGCAGCAATTTCTGACAAGTACTGGTTTCTCCCTACATTCTTCAGTTCAGGTCTTCATATCTCTGGGCTGTGGGGTAGGGTGGCAAGACGGAAGCCTTTTTTAACCAATAAATAAATAAATAAATAAATAAATAAATACATCCAATCTCCCCAAACCATGTAGAATAATGAGACCAAAGTTGAACTTTTTGGTTTGGTTGTAATACCGAAAGATATGTTTAGCATAAAAAACACAGCGCATCACCAGAAGAACACCATCACCACGGTGAAGCACGGAGGTGGCAGCATCATACTTTGGGGCTGTTTTTTTCAGTTAGGCCTGCGGTGGAGGGAATAATGAACTGAACAGCTCCAAATAAAAAGCCTTAAAACCTTAAGGCTTCTGTTAAAACACTTTCAGCACGACAACGAGCCGAAGCAAACCTCCAGATCAACAAAGGAACGGCTTCACCAAAACAAGTTCGAGGTTCTGGAACGGTCCGGCCAGAGTCCAGACCTAAATCCAACCAAAAATCTGTGCGGTGACCTGCAGAGGGCCGTGTACAGGAGATCTGACCGAGTTAGAACGTTTTTACAAGGAAGAATGGCAAAATATTGCTAAGTCAAGATGCTCCAATCTGATTGGCTCTTACTCAAAAAGAGTTTTCCCTTAAAATGATTCTTATTGTTTTTCACTTTAATTAACGTGTTAAAATTTCACAGTAAAGGTAGAAAAGGTTCTGACATGATTTATCTTGGTTTCGTCTTTTTTTAACATCACAAAAACCTGCCATTTTAACAGGGGGGTGTAGACTTTTTTCATATCTGCTGTGTGTCAGTTCATTACATTAGCAAGCTAGTTAAGTTTTGGACATCAGTTTGATGAATTAACAAGCTAGTTGTATAAAGTTTTGTAAATTAGCTTGTCACATAAGCTAACCGGTTAAGCTTTGGGTTTTTTGTTGTTGTTTGTGTTGTTGTTTCTAATGTGACTTCACATTCATTCCAAACGTGTTACTAAAGATAAATTCTAGCTTTGTCTAGATTTGAGTTAGCAGAATATTTTAACATAGTTCATAAACAGAATCAGAACGCTGTACAGGAAATTATAAGTGAGATTAAGATCATTTGATGTAGATCAAATAAATGGAAAAGAAGTGAAGTCCTTGGTGGAACTGGAGATATTTTGTGACTGATTGCTCATCTTAATAAAATGTACCTTTTTGTATTATTTATTTGAGAGACATTTTTATAAATGTACAGCAAGGGGTTAAAATGGAGCGGGGCTAAAGGGAGTATAGCTAAGCTAAGCTAATGAGAATAATAATAATAATAATAATAATGATAATAATAATAATAATAATACTTTTTTTATTTTTAAAGAAATGAAAAAAGAAGACAGTGAAGAATGTACAAACTGAAAAGTTCTGCCAGTGCAAGCGAGTTATATTAGACGTCTAGGACTAAAAAACATAAACTGAACATGCAGAGTTTCTCCACATGCTAAATTCCAAATAAACACCACAAGCAGCTGAGCAAGAACACAATCGCAGCACATTTCTGAGCAGGTGAGGGTTTAAGGTCATCGCCCAAAGTGCTGACAGCTGCTCTCTAGCCGTCATTAGATCTAACCTTACTAGCCCAAGGCTTTAACCAAGCACAAAATTTATCCAGTGTGTGTTTAGTTTAGCAGCTGGAAGCTAATCTCAGCCAAAACCTAGTTTTGTTTATTTTTTTTATTGTTTGATTAAACTGTTCCTTTAAGGTTTACACCAGGGGTTCCCAAACTTTTCCAGGGCAAGGCCCCCAAATGGCATTAAGATTTGACTGAGGCCCCCCTTTTGCAAGATGACTTTAAAACACATAAAAAATACAGACTTCTGAATATATCCCACTTTTTTATTAATTTATCTTAACATTACATTAGGAATTGATTGCATGTGTGTGTGTGTGTCTGAGAGTGAGAAACAGAAAACATACATTTATTTATTTTTCACACCAAATTGTTGAGGCCCCCCGGGCACCCCCTGGCGGCCCCCAAGGGGCCCCGGCCCCCACTTTGGAAACCACTGGTTTACACAATCATGGAAAAGTGTTGAATAATCTGATGTGTTTATCTGCTTCCTAAAAAAATGTCCCTTTAGCTGAGGTGATTTAAAAAAATTTAAAGGCTAAAATCGATGCTCAGAAGAGTGAGTTGTGTGAGAGTTCGCATGTCCAGCTGATTTACCTACGAATTAAGTATATTTGAATGAACAGAATTAGGAGAGGGAGGGAGAGGGGGGATTTCAGCTTTTGGTTTGTCTAGGAAAATTTGCTGAATAAATGTGTGAAAAGAAGTCCCTGAGGTGGAGGTCAAGTCAAGTCTCAAGTCTGTGAGGTGGAGTCCAAGTCCCGAAGGTGGAGTCCAGGTCAAGTCTCAAGTCTGTGAGGTGGAGTCCAAGTCAAGTCTCAAGTCCCTGAGGTGGAGTCCAAGTCAAGTCTCAAGTCTGTGAGGTGGAGTCCAAGTCAAGTCTCAAGTCTGTGAGGTGGAGTCCAAGTCCCGAAGGTGGAGTCCAGGTCAAGTCTCAAGTCTGTGAGGTGGAGTCCAAGTCAAGTCTCAAGTCCCTGAGGTGGAGTCCAAGTCAAGTCTCAAGTCCCTGAGGTGGAGTCCAAGTCAAGTCTCAAGTCCCTGAGGTGGAGTCCAAGTCAAGTCTCAAGTCTGTGAGGTGGAGTCCAAGTCAAGTCTCAAGTCTGTGAGGTGGAGTCCAAGTCAAGTCTCAAGTCTGTGAGGTGGAGTCCAAGTCAAGTCTCAAGTCTGTGAGGTGGAGTCCAAGTCAAGTCTCAAGTCTGTGAGGTGGAGTCCAAGTCCCGAAGGTGGAGTCCAGGTCAAGTCTCAAGTCTGTGAGGTGGAGTCCAAGTCAAGTCTCAAGTCCCTGAGGTGGAGTCCAAGTCAAGTCTCAAGTCTGTGAGGTGGAGTCCAAGTCAAGTCTCAAGTCTGTGAGGTGGAGTCCAAGTCAAGTCTCAAGTCTGTGAGGTGGAGTCCAAGTCCCGAAGGTGGAGTCCAGGTCAAGTCTCAAGTCTGTGAGGTGGAGTCCAAGTCAAGTCTCAAGTCCCTGAGGTGGAGTCCAAGTCAAGTCTCAAGTCTGTGAGGTGGAGTCCAAGTCAAGTCTCAAGTCTGTGAGGTGGAGTCCAAGTCCCAGAGGTGGAGTCCAAATCAAGTCTCAAGTCTCTGAGGTGGAGTCCAAGTCAAGTCTCAAGTCTGTGAGGTGGAGTCCAAGTCCCAGAGGTGGAGTCCAAATCAAGTCTCAAGTCTCTGAGGTGGAGTCCAAGTCAAGTCTCAAGTCTGTGAGGTGGAGTCCAAGTCCCGGAGGTGGACTCCGAATCACGTCTCAAGTCTCTGAGGTGGAGTCCAAGTCAAGTCTCAAGTCTCTGAGGTGGAGGTCAAGTCAAGTCTCAAGACTGTGAGGTGGAGGTCAAGTCAAGTCTCTGAGGTGGAGGTCAAGTCAAGTCTCAAGTCTGTGAGGTGGAATCCAAGTCAAGTCTCAAGTCTGTGAGGTGGAGGTCAAGTCAAGTCTCAAGTCTGTGAGGTGGAGGTCAAGTCAAGTCTCAAGTCTGTGAGGTGGAGTCCAAGTCAAGTCTCAAGTCCCTGAGGTGGAGTCCAAGTCAAGTCTCAAGTCCCTGAGGTGGAGGTCAAGTCAAGTCTCAAGTCTGTGAGGTGGAGTCCAAGTCAAGTCTCAAGTCTGTGAGGTGGAGTCCAAGTCGAGTCTCAAGTCTGTAAGGTGAAGTCCAAGTCAAGTTCTGGCTGAAGAAAAGCAGACCTAAAGCACGATTCTGCCACCACCATGCTTCACTGTGGGTATGGTGTTCTTTTTTGTGATGGTGATGTGCTTTTTTGTGCACCAAACATACCTTTGTGAACGATTATACCTTTTTGGAATTGGTCTCATCAGACCATGAAACATTTCGCCACATGATTAGTGGTGATTTAGTTGAGCTGGGATATTTTTTGTGTGAAAGTGTTTCCCTCTAACCGCCCTACCCCACAGCCCACACATGTGACGAATACGAGAGATTATTGTCACATGCAGAGCGTAATCAGTACTTATCAGATGTTCCTGCAGCTCCTTTAATGTTGCTGTAGGTCTCTCAGCAGCCTCCCTGGAAAGTTTTCTTTCTTGTCCTTTTGTAAATCTTGGAGGGACGTCCCGTTCTTGGTGATGTCACTGTAGTGCTCCATTTTTTCACTTGTTGATATGATGGCCTTCACGGTGTTCCATGGTACATCTAATGTTCAGGAAATTCCCCTCTCCTGATTGATACCTTCCAACAAGTGAGATACCGTGCATGCTTTGTAAGCTCTTTGTGGTCCATGGCTTCAGCAGTCAGAAGAATCCAAGAAGATGTGAAGACAATCCTACAGAAGCAGCTGGTCTTTATTTGGAGTTAATCAGAATAATTGCATTGATGACAGCTGTATGATAATTACTTTTGAACATTGGATTGAATGTGATTGGTACATTTTGAACACAGCCACGCCCCCAATTATAAAAGGGTGTGCACACCTATACACTCAGGTTACTATAACTTTTATTTTCTTTCCTATTTCTCCCTAAAATGTTTCTGATTGTTTTTACACTTAATGTTTATACGCTGTAACTTCATACTGAGGGTGTTAAAAGTTCTGACATGATTTATCTCGGTTTAATGTTTTTCAGCACAAAATCCTGCCGCTTTAACAGGGGTGTGTAGACTTTTCATATCCGCTGTGTTTGAACAATAAAATAATAATACGGCTGACAAAAAGACAAACGATTTGGATTTAGACTGTGAAGTCTGTCAAATGAAAGCTTCACATGTCTCATCACGACCACACTGAGGTATAGCGAGGTCGCCCTAAATCACTCTGAACAACACGAGAACTTAAACACACTGCACCAGTATTTGAAGCTCCAGCCAAAAGTGGGGTGAGTGTGCACTTTCTTTTACATAATCATGTTGCGACATGAACATGATGAGGTCCTCACTCACACTCGGATGAGTACATAAACAAGAACTGTGCCAAAACCACACCAGTCAGTCACACGCCGACTGCATGGGCACGCACCACTGCCAAGAACGGCTGTTTTTTTTTTCCCCTCTGCTTCAGTGGAATTGGGTAGAACATCCAAACAGCACAGGACAAAACTCTTTCCTCCTTTCTGGCCTCGTGCCACGAGGGCCAGGCCAATGAGTTCAACACGGGACCTTTTACCTACATTCCCATGCACTGAAAACTGAACGCTGAACACAGAGCCCAACTTCTCACTGGCTCCTGTAAAAACAGACCAACCAATCTCAAATCGGTTCCCCGTTGCCGTACAGAACGAGGAAGAAAAAACAGCTGGAGACAGGAACAAGAGGGGAAGTCATATCATGTGCTGAGTAATTAAAAATAAATTAAATCAAGACTTGAGTCTGAGGCAAAGAAACACACACACACACACACACACACACACGTTAAGCAAACACATATTATATTTAAACACTCACTTTTAGTGTTGCATAAAGTATTTTGTATTATAGTAATAATAAAAATAATAAATATTATAATAATAATAGTAAACTTTATCTAAGTACCACTTTTCTTACATTTAAAAGGGCTTTACATTGTAAAGTAAAAAAAAACAAACAAACAGAAATAAAGAAATAAAACCTAGTCGGAAAAAAAATAGGTAAATAATCCATCCATCCATCTTCCCTACTGCTTCTCTATCCCCTACAGGGTCGCGGGGGACCTGGAGTCTATCCCAGGAGGCATGGGGCACAAGGCGGGGTACACCCTGGACGGGGTGCCAATCCATCACGGGGCACAATCACACACACATTCATACACTATGACACTTTGGACTGGGGGAGGAAACCGGAGAACCTGGAGGAAACCCCCACAGTACGGGGAGAACATGTAAACTCCACACACACACACACACACACACACACACACACACACAGGGCCACGGCCGGAATCGAACCCCTGACCCTGGAGGCATGAAGCGAACACGCCAACCACTAAGAATAACATTTCAGTCTCAAGTTTCCTAAAAGTCCCCCAACTTTATAGCCCACAAAAAAAAGACAAAGAAGGAAAGAGGCATTATTTGGCTCCTAACGGAGGATTGAGGTCGTAAATTTGAGCCTGAACTTTCACACATCGACCTTTTTCAGGAAGTGATTTTTCACGTTATTATTATTATTGTTATAAATGAATTGCGATCCGTAAATGAACGGTGAACATTTAAAAATGAAAGCATTTATCTCGGTGAAACAGAAGATTTACAGAGGAGCAAAAAGTGGACAAAAACGGTGTACGCGATCGTCTTTTTGTTTGTTTCTTTCATTCTTTCTTTCTTTCTTGTTCAGAGTCGTCAGAGACCTGAGGAGAATATTTAGGTCGGGTTTAAAACGACAGGCAAAGATCAGCACCAATAAACAATGAGATAATATTTAGCAACTAGAAAAACAAGGAAGTAACCGACTAAAGAGAAACGAGGAATTGGGAAATGTCCCAGGAACAAAACACTCGCAAGACTTTGTTACGGCCATCGATAATAAAAAGGGTAAATATAAACGGGCACAGGTACGAGACGCAGACAGACTAATGACTGATGACTAATGTAAAGAGACAATGGAGCATGTCCACTGTTAAAAGCGCTATACAAATACACCTGAACTGAAGAATTAAAGAAGTATAAGGGGGCGTGTCCAGGGCGGGGCTGGAGCGGGGACAGGGGAAACATCATCATTCGGTATATACGAACATTGCCACAGGTATTTTGAACTTTACTACGTACCTGATGAACTGAAAACATAAATCTATATAAGAATAAAATGATTTTCTGTTTTTAACACAGCGCACACAAGCTTCTGTCGGATTCGGTGTCAGTCATTAAACAGAAATTTCTCTTATATTCATTTATTTATTTATTTATTTATGATGAGGTTAATCACTGTGGTATGCGTCATGACGAGTAAATCTTGAGCTGAAAATAAATTCGCTGAGTTCCGGTACGTTAGTGCGGATATTTGCATTGGTTGGACACTGGTGCATTATGGGTATCAGTATAGTGCTCTATCTATCCAGGGAATGATCATTTGTCCATTGAGAATGTGGACACTACGAAAAAACAAAAGTGTCAAATACAGTGAATACGGATCGAAGCCAGAGACAGTATAGGTAGGGAACAGTGGAAATGCAGGAGGATGAAAACTGAAGACACGGAAGAGGAGCTCCAGCTGAGAACAGAATCCCAATCCCTATCCAAACAATCCACAGAGTCCAGACACCGTTGGACGTAATCACACAAGAACGTGTTTATTTCACGTGTTTCTAATCACCATAATCAGTGTTTAGAGCAAACACTACGACGCGTGGTAATATAACCTCGTACGACGATGGCAGCGTTCTTTGTTTCTGCATCAGGGTCGCGTTCGGAATTCCAAAATCCAGTCCTGCCAAAGTTCTGGATCGTGATTGGTCAGAAGAGAAGGTGTTGATATTATACAGGTTTATATTATATATAACGTGCTCGTTCTAATACTCAGCTTCTGGATTGGTGACGGTGACGCCGCGTCATCACACCACCCCATCGTTGATTATTTTCCTAAAAACATCTGGACACAACTGGGTTTTATATCTTCATTAACTGACTCTGAGGATCAGGGGAAACATTTCAGACACGGAAAGAGTCCATGACGATACGACTCAGTATCTACCTTAAAATCTTTTTCATCAGGTCCATCTGCTTTATAGCAGCCCATCTGTTGCTGTGCAGAAAGTATTGGCACCCTTTACTCTATCCATCAATGGAAAGCGGCCATCAGAGGACCACCACTGAGCAGGAGGTGAAGCGAGGGCCTGGATATTCAGTAAGGGAAGCGATTCGAATATTTTTTAATTGTTTAAACGATGGAATATGAGAATTTTTGGTCCGAATAATAATAAATGGATCTGCTCATATATTGATGAATTTGGGTTTTGTGTAAATTTTGCCATCTCGCTCCTCATCCTTTAAGGCTGCTGACCCAGATTTGTTGCACACACACACACACACACACACACACACGTCGTCTCACTTAAGCATGAAACATATTGTTTTTTGCCTCATGCAGAAATAGTGCTGCACATCATTGTCCACTGAGCACGTCATGTGTTCTCAACATTCACGGTTATGTAACGCTTTATGCCTCGGAGTGACGGTGATGTCACCGCCCGTGCCAGGAAGATGTCTCCGCGCTGTGTGATCTTTTTACGTGCTTCGAGTGACTGTTTCCACGTAATGTGTTCAGCATGCGTGTGCATTTCAACCTCGAATATCAACCACAACAACAACAAGAAGAACACGTGCTGAAGGACGGCAAACCTTCGAACAAAAGCACTGGAGAAAAAAGGAGAAGGGGGTGGTGGGATGCTGCTCAGTTGCCATGACAACCACCGGATTGGGTAAGCTGGTACTAGTACGGGGGTGGGAGGGTGGGGGGCGGAGAGTGTTAGGAAACGCATGGTTATGCAAGCCGAGAACACGGAGGGAATCTCAACAAAGAAACTGGAGCAGGGAAAATTCCCTCAGTGCAAAGATCACAGCCGTGGGAGACATCTCATCTCGTCTCATCTCATCTCATCTCGTCTCATTTCATCTCATCTCGTCTCGTCTCATCTCGTCTCGTCTCATTTCATGCCTTCATTTTTATTTTGTGCTTCTAGGACTGGAGCAAATTGGAGAACATTAACACCCTATTCAAGTCAATTTGTTAATAATAATAATAATAATAATAACACCATGGTAACCGAATGGCAACAACACGTATCACGTAACGTATAATGACACTTATCGTATCATACGTACAACAATGCATCTTTCATTTACGTTAATTCGACACTCTCATCTTCCTTCATCATCTTTTATTATCTGTGAGGGTTTTTTTTTTTTAGGGGTCTGTCTTGGATGACATTTATTATGTTCCTGTTGTGTTTCTTTGTGTAGCATCCTTTTAAAGACATGACACAATTATTTAATTATTTAAGGGTTTTAAAAAAAAAATTATTGCTGCTCTGATTTTCATCTAATGCATAATCCTAAAAAAAATGTCTGTAAAGCCTAGAAACAGTGTAATTTATCAAGAAGGATATTTGTAATGTTGTAATTGCAACACTTTGGAGTTAAAGTCACAATTGTATGTCATTAGATAACTGAGGTGCAAGGAATTCGCTTCATTCTTTCAAATAATTAGTTTTTTTTCTACCAAAAAACTTTTTAAATTGGTGTTGAGGCGATCTGGGGACTCTAAAAGTAAATACTTGGCAAAGACAGCCGACGACGACGTTCTTTTAATTCTGATTAAAACCTCGAGGGTGAGTGCGCTCTGACGCTCGTCTAAACGCAGGAAGATGGTGTAGGAGTACGCAAAACTCACTGGACTGTGCCAGATACGGTAATGGTGATGGATAAACATCAACAGAACGTGTGGGATTTAAAAGAAGAGCGGTTTGATGAAGTGTAGCAGCAGAGAGAACGTCTCTGTAACGTCTCATCGTAGTGATTATCACGACAAGACCAAAACGGACGCAATCTGGGAAGGAACAGAGGATGAATTACAGCTTCCAGGTGTGTCGCTAAGCTAATTAGCCCGTAAACGCTCTGCTCGTCGAGTTTATTTACTTATTATGACAACGTGAAGCGATTTCATGCTTTCCAGATGAGCTACAAACCGACAGAACGTTGTCATTTTCTTTAATTGCAGGTCTTCATCGTATAATCTCACACGCAGAACATGTTATTGCACAGTCTGTTGTGGAATTCTGTCAAGACTCGGTTGGGATCATCTCATACATTGTGACAAGTAATAATCGTAAAAGGCGCCTGGAATCGCACAGTAAACACGAAAAGTGTAAAACCGGCTTAACTGTGATCGGGTTTGACCTCATCAACATGTGTGGGCGCTCAGATTGGATATATAGCTCATATGCGTATATAATCTGATAATGGAGAGAGCTGCCAAATTTGGTTCACAAGCATCTCAGGGGTGGGAAGTCCAGGCATTCTGCCATGTTGTAATGGTGTGTAGATAGGTCAGCTGTAATGGTAAAGATAAACTGGGAAAGTTGCTGATTAGTGCTTGGGCCCCAATAATCACTGCTTGCAACTCAGTAGTAGGTGTCAGCGCTGCTGCTTGTTCAATTCTAGGGGTAAAATTCCACCAGATATCTGAAAAGGGGCTTTGAGGCCAATAGTAAAATGAATTAGTCATTCCTAGACGGTGGTAGTTGTAGTAGCATTAGTGATACTGTTATAAGTTTTATTCGTAATCAACCCCAACACAGACGTTTTCACTTGTTATTCATTTCTGCAAAGAATCCACTGTGTAGACACATCTGGGAGGGGAAAAAAAACCCCACACAACATCAGCACAGAAAATTGGAGTCAGCGAGGGGAAACGGTAAGGAACGCCAAGCAGAAATCACATCGAGTTTCCTGAGTGACCGAGAACAGAAGACCAATGTTGTCTGTGATCCTTTTTAATAGAACAGAATCAGCGTGAAACTGGATCCAGACCAGCGCTCAGTTGTGAAGTGTTCTCACTCGCTGAACGAGCGGAGAATCTCTTTCTCCTGACAATAAAACCAGGACAGCATGTTTTTAACAGCGGTCCTGTGTGTCGTGAGGTGCACATGCGAGCAGGATTAACGCATTCGATCTCGGATTGTTCGGTGTGTTGTTTGTTTTCCGAGTTTTCCTCGGCGCTTTCTCCGCACTTTCTAGATTACGGTCGAGAGCGGAACAAACGAAACCGGGTTTGGTTCTGATTGAGCTTTGGGGGAATTTGGATGAAGTACAAGACGAGGATTGTGGGTGAAGCGTTGTGGTTTGCGTGACTGCACTGCTAACAGGAGTCATACCTGCGCTCGTGCCTCAGACTTTACTGATTGGATACGGACGAGAGCGTGTCGGAAATTTAAAGTTAATGTTCTGGGCAGCAATTAGACATACAGAGTGTTCCCCATTACGCCAAATATAGTCGATGTTCCGTTACTGGTTCACTTTAAAATCCCGAACAGAGCTAAAGAAATTAACTTCAGACACCATCACATGTTTTTCTGAATTACTGCATTCACAGACTACAAGAGAAACACCTACATTTCTTTTTCTTTCTTTCTTTTTCTTTCTTTTTTTCTTTCTTTTTTCTGTCTTTTGCTAAACTGTTCCCTTGAGTCAGACACCTAACACCAACACCTAACCCTAACACCAACACCCAACCCTAACACCAACACCCAACACCTAACACCAACACCTAATACCTACACCCAACACCCAACACCAACACCTAATACCTACACCCAACACCTAACACCAACACCTAATACCTACACCCAACACCTAACCATAACACCAACACCCAACACCTAACACCAACACCTAACCCTAACCCTAAAGAAATTAACTTCAGACACCATCACATGTTTTTCTGAATTACTGCATTCACAAACTACAAGAGAAACACGTACATTTCTTTTTCTTTCTTTCTTTTTCTTTCTTTTTCTCTTTCTTTTTTCTGTCTTTTGCTAAACTGTTCCCTTGAGTCAGACACCTAACACCAACACCTAACCCTAACACCAACACCTAACACCAACACCCAACACCAACACCTAATACCTACACCCAACACCCAACACCTAACCCTAACACCAACACCCAACACCTAACACCAACACCCAACACCTAACACCCAACACCTAACACCAACACCCAACCCTAACACCAACACCTAACACCTACACCTAATACCTACACCCAACACCCAACACCTAACCCTAACACCAACACCTAACACCAACACCCAACACCAAACCCTAACACCAACACCCAACACCTAACCCTAACACCAACACCTAACACCAACACCAACACCAACACCAACACCAAACCCTAACACCAACAACTAACACCAACACCTAACACCAACACCTAACCCTAACACCAACACTAACACTAACACTAACACCAACACCTAATACCAACACCAAAACCAACACCAACACCTAACCCTAACACCAACACCAAAACTAACACCAACACCTAACCCTAACACCAACACCAACACTAACACCTAACCCTAACACCAACACTAACACTAACACCAACACCTAACCCTAACACCAACACCTAACACCAACACCCAACCTTAACACCAACACCTAACCCCTAACCCTAACACCAACACCTAACACCAACACCTAACCCCTAACCCTAACACCAACACCTAACCCTAACACCAACACCAACACCTAACAACAACATGATACAGTGCCTGGAGCAGAGAGGGTTCAGGTCCTTGCTCAAGGGCCCAACAGTGGCAGCTTGGCAGTGCAGGGGCTTGAACCCCGACCTTCTGATCAGTCACCCAAGCCACCACTGCCCCTTAATTAATAAATAAAGATTCTCCTGTTTCCAAGACAACTTCCCCAGTTCTTCTAAAGACTTTATCTGTCACTTGTTTCTGTTTCTGTAGGTAAAACCATAAAGGAGGCTTTGCTGGTGTTACCTGAAGAAGAAGAAAAAAAACGTAAAAAGTGAAAGCCTTTGTTTTTTCATATATTTATTCATTAACAGCATTGTGAAGCCCAAACATTCCACCACAATTTATCCAGAACTCCACCCACACTCTCAGTGTTTCAGGATCATGGACACAATGCTCTCTGTAAATGAATCAAATCATTGTGGTTTTTTTTCTTTCCTTCTTTTTCTGTCATCTGAAAAGCGTTTCCCCGAACAGAAAGTCCATCAGCTCCAGCCAGTATTCAGACAATCATTATATTCTTTTAAAGGATTATGCCAATCCCATCAAGATTAAAGGTCTCTCTCTCTCTCTGTCTCTCTGTTTATCTCTTTCTCTGCTCTCATCTGGTCAGCGTTAGCGTTGTATACATCTAGCCGGAGTGAACTTGTTCACTTTTATGAGTTCACGAGGACGTGTTATGCGACACGCTCGGGCCTCGTGGGATTGGAATTTTTTTGAAATTTGTGAACAAGCCCAGACGACTCTTTCGGGTCTTTTGTGTATTTATCATGGTGTTTGGCATCCAGTGTTTACTTCTATTTAGTTGTGCACTGGTGTTATGAAGCTAATGTCGCTAACAATGACAGAAGTCCTCCAGTTTAGCATGGTGCGATAAATCTTGTGTCAAACCGTGTAAAGGTTTTATGGAGCTGCACTGAGAACGAACCTCCATCCGAATAACAGCGATCGGTGAAAGAGACAGATGGGTGTGTGTATAACATTAAAGTGTGTGTGTGTGTGTGTGTATAACATTTCTCGATTTATTTTTTCAAACGTTGAATAGAATTGAATTAAATGGAGCTAAACTGAAACCGAAGTTTGTAGTTATGGCTGTTGTTATGATACTGAGACACTGCTGTTTTTGCGCAATGAAATCCGGCTGATCAGTCTGATGATTTAGCAAACAGCTAAGTAGGAACAAAAACCCTGATCGAAGCACATTTTATCCAAGACGGGACGTTGAGTTGAGAGAAGTGGTGAAAAAGTGCTGGCTGTGGCTGATTAGGACACGCTGAGAGCATGTAACACTGACAGAGTCCTCTCTGTGACTGAGGACTGAAACTACTCGGTGGCCACACCCACAACATGAATATTCAGAGATAACAGAGAGGCGTGGTTTGTGTGCCAGGAGTACAGATTGTCCTGTTCTCCAGCAAGCTGAATTACAGGTCTGAGTTTGAGTGAAATGTTTGAGGACTTTTTCAAAGAAGAGCTGAAGTTCATCTCAAGCAGCAGAATGTAAACTTTTTTTTTTTTTGCTTTACTTTTTTTTTTTTTAATGTAATGCTCAGATAAAAACTCCTTCAGACAACCAACCAGTCGTCATTTGCGCAAATTTCTGTGCAAAAAAAAGTTATAAATTACAAATGTGACGACAGTTACAACATTATTTATATATATAATGTTTAAGTGAGGATACGTATTAACTTCTACTGGAGTATAATTGTACCTCTGTACTCTTTTTTTTCTACCGTTTTCATTTTATCGCTAGCTATACCAGTGTTTAAACTCTGGCACTGATAGCGTTAATGAGCTTAGCGAACATTTACAGTCTGCACGGAGCAGGGTTTTGTTTTTATCTGTTTTTTTGTTTTGTTTTGTTTTTTGCAGAAATGTTGATTATAAACAGAATAAGAACAGAATGTGAGAAAAAAAATTATATCATAATGCATTTATATAAAAATATTTCTATTGAAGTGAATGGTAGAACAGCAAAATTCACACGCTTAGTGGTTAGCACGTTCGCCTCACACCTCCAGGGTCGGGGGTTCGATTCCCACGGCTCTGTGTGTGCGGAGTTTGCATGTTCTCCCCGTGTTGCGGGGGTTTCCTCCGGGTACTCCGGTTTCCTCCCCCAGTCCAAAGACATGCATGGTAGGTTGATTGGCGTGTCTAAAGTGTCCGTAGTGTATGAATGTGTGTGTGATTGTGTGCCCTGCGATGGACTGGCACCCTGTCCAGGGTGTACCCCGCCTTGTGCCCAATGCTCCCTGGGATAGGCTCCAGGTTTCCCCGCGACCCTGAAAAGGAGTAAGCAGTTGAAGATGGATGGATGGATGGATGGATGGATGGATTACACGTGCATGGAGGATTGCACATTAAATTAAATGAATGTTGCAGTGAGATTTTGCTGTGTTCGTTTTTTAGCTAGATAAAAATACAGTATATAATGGGTTAGGCTTAGGGTTAACCTAACCTAAAACTAACCCTAACCCATTATACTTGCGTTTGAATGACAGTAAACATTAATGCTGTCTTGTTTTAAATAAACATTTTTTAAAAAATTATTATTAAAGGACCAGTGAACAGTGTTTAGTGTAATGCTGAGTAAAATAATGAAACGTAATGTTTGGAGCCCCCTGCTGGCAGCGAGATTAATTACAACTGCAGTCAAAACACAACTCCTATCCCTTTCCCCCTATTCGACTCCTCCCCTTCTGTCAAACCCACTTTCCACAAAGCCTCATAACTCAAAATGTCCGACCTCTGACCAGGAACATGAAAAGATAAATGATTTAGATTAATCAACACACACAAACTGACCAATCGGTCTGGTGCTTCAAAACTGTAAACATATCATGTACGTTAAAGTTAATTTACTAACATTAGCTAGCTAGCTAGCATGTTGCTAGTTCGTGAGCTGAACAAGACTCAAGCTTTGATGTCATGTTGACCTCATAAATATACATTATATTATATATGGCATCGTTAATATGCATGAATATGCATTGTGGGTTGCCTTTTAAGCAATTGGTGGCGGAGTTGAGCAGCTTTGTTCCACTTGTGGGTGGGCCTAAATGTAAACCGAGGGATGGAATGAAGAAATAATATCGTAATATCGCAACACGATGACTAGATGTGTAGTAACAGTTTTAAACATTTATAAACTTTTAATATTTTTGAAACGGAACTTTACTAAAATAAAGAGGGGGCTGGAGAGGGAACGACTGTTTATAGCTGTTATAACGTAAGTGAGAACAGGAACGAACTTGTTTCGTGAACATTAAAAGTAACTATAAATGGATGAAAAGTATGATGAGTCGTTCTGTAATTAATAAAAAAAAAAAAAAAACGTGCAACAGAACGACTCGCAGTGTTTTATCCCTTACTTTAGCCTAGTTAATTGGGTTGATTTGGGTTTGTGGGCAGCTTGCTACAGAAGCTTTGTGGTATCATAGTGTCATCGTGTCCTGAAGTCTGACCTCAGACAATGTAAATATTGCTAAAACTGATACGCTATCAGAGCCTTTTAAAGGCTTTAAGTGTTGACACTGAGTCTCGCTGCATGTTCTGTATTGTGTGTGGATCTATTCTCCTGTGTGATGCTCCTGTGGGCCAGATCACGTATGCACCTGTGTGCGGTAAATATGCCGAGGTGGTCGCCGTGATGCCTTTACCCTCGAGGTACGAGCGCGTAAGCATGGTCGCCGTGATACATCGAGATATCTCGCCTAAATATTACAGGAACAATTGCATAAGGTGTTCCTGATAACAGCAGGAGGTCAGCAGAGAACCGGCCGAGCACTGACTCACGGATAGCTGGACAGCGTTAAAGGGCATGGTTCGGACATGGAAAACCAGCCGTGGCGTTAAAAATGCTGCACCCTTGTCCGACGAATAAATATTTGTTAACGTGTTTGCTGCTTAATTTCACTTTATGTTATGATTACTCCGTCGTGTGGAGGAGACAGAAGACTGCTTTGGTGTGGATGGAGATATTTTCAAAAACAGAGGGGTACTAACTACGTTTTCAAAACGACCCATAATCATTTTAGTGAGTGAGAGAGAGAGAGAGATAAACTCAATCAATCAAATCAATTAAAACCGCCCAAAATGGCTAGATCTTACCCATGAGACCAAATACCGATCCCTAATCATTTTAGTCTTAATGACTTACGTTTGTTCCTCAGGTTAAAGTTTTACGATCAAATCAATCGACCAATGAGATGCAAGCAGCGATTACAGGGACCAAGCACCAAGTGTGACTCGTGTAGATACTAAAGCGTTTGAGGTAGAAGATGACTTTATACCGCGTGTGATTATTAGTCCGACGAAAATAAAAGATTACAGTGGAAAGTTTGACAACATGCCACACACACACTCCTTCACAATAATGGATTATTAAGCCGCCAGTTTGGTTAGCTAACCCCCATACTGTACGTCCACACATCAAGGCAACAGCAAAAGGGTTGAAGGAAAGTGCTGTTGTAGTACATAATAAAATACAATAAAATCCAGCAAATAGTTTGGTAAGCATACATTTTGATCGATTCTGGACATACAAAATGAATGAAATTGTACATTTCACACCTCTTCACCGGCCACATTTCAGTATAACAGCACGAATTCTGATCTGTTCCGGGCCCAAATCTGTCTTTGAACACATCTGAAGACGTGTAGTCTTTAATCGACTGCACGGTTAACCGTTTAAAAAAAATACACATAGTTCTATAAAATTACAATTATTACATCTTTGTAAACATCAAATTTCCTTTGACGCAAATTCGAACAAAGATGCTAAAATTGCCGAAAAGAAGCGAAATGCAAACAACTACGAAAACAGTTCGAGGTGCTGCAAACCGTTGGTGCTTGGCCCCCTAATCAGCACGAGTACATAACAGCACAAAAATGCCGAAACGCTAAAACAGAACTCTACGACACCGGTGTGCTTGGGATGTTGCGTGGTAATTTAATGATCTACCAAAATCTGGACACTTTCCAAAAGGAAGTAAAATCCAGACTGTAATCAGTTGAAGCCAGACTTTCAGACTGCATGGGTGTGGCGCTGCATCCACGCAAGAACAATCTCCAGTGCTGTCGCTAACTCGCTAGCTAGCGAATTATAATGTGAAGCTTGAAAAATATCTAACACGAACAAGATGGTAAGAATGGTTTCTGCTCCGAGGGGCGTGGCTATGTTGTTACCATACTGTAATTTTTTCAGTAACACAAGTCTGAAATCAATTTTATCAGCTGTTTTTTATTTTCCGATATATTTTCTGCTCCCGCTAAATGGCACTCCAGTGCTCCATACTGCTGTAGTATACTGTAGTACGTGTAGCTTTTTTTGTCCTGTTAGTGTTGTGTATCGTTTTCTTTACACTTTGGTCCATAGATCATTATTTAATATCTGACATCTGATCAAGTTTATCCTGGAGTAGGAGAAATATTCAAACAGTTAGGTAGGACTGCTTTAACTTCCTGTAGAGCAGCTCGACAGAAAGTTCTGCAGTGGATCGGGTCACGTGACGCTGACGTCCTCACTCGGCTGAACGTCTCCGAAGGCTCCGCAGCGCTTTCTATTGTAAACTGCAGCCAGTAAAAAGCGTCCAGTTGAGACTCGCATGCTCAGAAATTAGAGGACGAGTTCTTGGAAGAAGAAAAAATATGAAAGTGGTACACAATGTTCACTTCATCCCGAACCTAGCTGATCAGCTGATACGTCTGCTTCAGAATGATTCAGGAAAACGTGCAAACATTTATATACACGTCAGTGATATAAATGCTATACGTGATGTAAATTACGTTGGAGAGGATAAAAGCACGGAGTCTCTTCCTGTCATCGCCAACAAAATTGAACATGCAGAACATTTTTAACTACTTCATGTGCTTTTTTTTTTTTGCGCGAGTGTGTGTGTGTGTGTGTGTGAACATTCCTGTGCAATTCAGACCACAGGATTTCTGTTTGTTTCAAATCCAGACACTAAGATATTCATTGAAAACCTGGATGTTGTGTTTACTCATTTCTCTGTTGATTTTGGAAACACGTTCGGAACATCGTCGCGTCGAAAGCCGCGTCTACGGCCGAGTCGTAACCTCATGGCAGAGCTAAACAGGGTTGGGACTGAAATATCCGTATACGTATAGTAGAACTCGTCACCGTCGCTCGTTTTTCCCGCAAGGATGTTTTTTTATCGTCCGATATTTTTTCTTGGAAAAAAAAATAAATAATAACCCGTCTGATCTTTTTACCTGAAGCGCTCAGACAAAAATCACTCTGCATTGTAAATATAATAACATTTATACATTTGAATTATAATTAAAGAAAAAAAAAATCAGTACTCTTTATGTAAACATCTACACTTCCAAAATATATATATATATTTCCCAATCCTAATCCCAATCTTTTCTGTTTGATACGAGATCGGATATACTGTATCCGATCCAGGATATTTCGCAGGATTAGGGCCGATACGGTTTCCTGGGTCACGGAAGAGATTGCGTCTATAAAGGATAAGCTGTAGGTTTGGGAATTTTTTGCATCTGACCCAAAGACCTGCAGCTGACATGAATTGTTTTTGCTCCTGAAATAAAACGATTGTGCATCAAATAAAGGACAAGAGAATTCTCTCACAGTGAAAATCCTCCGCTGCTCCCATCAAATCTCGACAAATCCCTTATTTTCCTTCGAGCAGACTGGATGGATTACGATCTGGATCTTGACGAGGCTTGAAAGCCGAGGACGGGGCGGAAGAGACGCAGGAGGGCTGCAGCACTGGTGGGTTTAATCCTGGGTGTCTGATTAAAGTCTAGTGATGCAGACGGATTCACCGAGTCTTCACCTTTACCCAGACCATCTTTACTCATTTTGCAGCAATACGTCGTTAACACTGAGTAAAAATCTCTGAGTAATCTTCTTTTTTTTTCTTTGTCATATATATAATTTATTATACCTTTAAATCATTTTATATTCTTTTAGACATTTTCTTTAAAGTCTCTCATTCAGTCATTTTGTAATCTGTCTCTTTTTTTTTTTTTTTTTTTAAATCTTATTAGTTTATTTGAGTTTTCATCACTTAAATCTCACACACACACACACACACACACAAAAAAAAAACCTGTTAACGTATAAACGTTCATTTATGGTTGTCATGGTAACGTCAGAGTTTTTTTGGGCTGTTGTTAAGCTGGTGATGTGATGAAAAACGATCTGCATCCCTGGTAAAGTTTAAACGATGCCGTACACGGCGCTTCACGTTGCTCTGTGTCGGTTGTAAAGGCGTGTGAGAGTGGCTGAGGCCTGAACAGAAAATGTGCACAGTCATCCTGCCATCTGTTTCTCCGTACCATGCTGCTGCGTAATTCTTAACAGACTTTCTAAGACTTTTCGAGCACGCTACAGAGCGGACTGGAGAGAATCGGCGGATGAATCAGGAGTCATTCTTGTTTTTTGATTCCTGATTCGTCTAAGATTTTATTTGATTTTTTTGTTAAGTGAAACAATGCCCAAAGAACACTGAAAATATCAATCATTAAAAAAAAAAAAAACCTGTTTCCTTTATTAACGCCACGATTGTTTTAGCCTCACGTGACATCGTTACGACATGGTCGTCGCGGTGCGTTCTACAGACGTCATTTTAATCCAGAAAAGACCTCAAAGCCGACGTCAGGACCGAGGCGAGGTTAAAGATCGTTTAATAACTCAAACAGGACCGGCTCTAATCTCTCTCCCAGCTGTTTGCTCGAAGGCGGCTTAGAAGGATGTGGAGATAGCCGACACGGAGAGCCGCTTGTGAAAGACGTACAGAGATTAGACCACAATCGTGTGGCGTGAATAAACACTCAGCAGTGCTGAGTGCGGCAAATTACACGAGATAGCAAAAAGGTAGATGATTACACCGTTCATATACGCTCTTGAAAGGAAAAGAAAAATGGACGCGGACTCGGCAAGGTGCTTCAGCGGATTGGACCGAGGATTTGAAAAAAAAATACTCTAGCAGGGGCGATAAACGTGTTAAAAACGTGCACGCGGTTCAGTGTGCGTGAGCCGAATACCCCTGCCTTAAGGGTTCTTCAGCTTCCGAGTTAGAATCAGCTCAGAATCTAGAACTCTTGAAGAACCCTTAACAGTACAGCAGACCGATTGAAGATGATGTCAGCACCCCTGCTGCATGACGCAACACACACCGGCGCTCTATCAGCTGATCTTTCAGGCATGTCCTCGCTCGCCAGAAACCTCTGCTCTGCTCCTGCACATCGTCTTCTCTCGACTTGCAGTTTTGACTGAAGGACGAGGGCGCAAAACGACTGAAACGGTTTAACACCAGCAGGAACTTTGTGTGTGTGTGTGTGTGTGTGTGTTGGGAATTCACAGATCTGAAAACCACTAAAAAACGATTACTGTCGCATGCGTCAGTCTGTCACCAGCAACAAATGAGGAACACTCCCAGTTTCCTTTCCATCAGCACAGGAAGAGTCGAAATGCAGAATTTAGTCGTTTGTCTGGTTTTTTTGTTCCAGCTGAGGAAGGAAACGCAGTCCTGCAGATCAGCTAAACAGCTAACTCGACATAAACATGAAGGACAGCTTAATACACAAGCCTAGAAACGCTCGTCTTTGTTCTTTCAAACGCAGGATGGCCCGTGGGTCACGGATCTTAAAATAGTACTTCACGCTAATCCTGCTAACATGGGGTAATTCTAATTAAAGACAGCATTACCCCAGTGGGCTTGTGGTTCTAGCAGTTATGCACACTGTGGGATTGTGGGTATTGTTCGGTACTGTTTTTGGCGAGAATTCGTTTAAAGGAAAATAGCGATCGAGCCAAAGCGTTTAGGACGAGGTGGTCAGGCTAAAGCTGACATTGAAAGCAAAACATTTCTAGCAATAATAATAATAATAAGGTCAAAGGAGTGAAGCCAAAGTGATAAGACCATGCTATCATGCCAAAAGTGTTAGGCCTAAGTGTTCCAACACGGTCTGGCAAAGAAAAAAAAAAAAAAAAAAAAAAAAAAGTGAACAGACTTGAGTTTTAAAGTGAAAATCTTCAGATACCAGTAGATCATTTTGGAACTTTGGAAAGAGTTAACCAATAGAAAACAAGAGGGTGGGGCTATGGAAAAAAAACAAAACAGTGCAAACAGTGCAAAAGTGAGGGTTTCATGCCCGAATAAAGGATGCAGTCTGGGTTTTATGAGCCATAAATGAAGCTGAATTGTCCTCCGTGTAATTATAACAAGGTCGGATTTTACAACCTGGTTCCACAGAAACAAGGCCGTCATAAAAGCGTTAAATATATCGTGTGTGAGAGAGAACAGTGTCGCTTAGTCAAAGACTCTCGCTGCTGTTGTGGACGCACGATAGAATAATTGGTTATATAATCACTCGTACAGTACGGTGGTGTGGACGTGCAGCGGCCTGGTGGTTCAGATTGCACTCCTGTGTTCCGTGGAAAATATCTGGGGACAAATCGAGTCTCCCACACACACACACACACACACACACACACAGAGTGTGGTTAAAAGTGATAGCAGTTTAGTAATAAAGGATTGGATTTGGCTATAGAAGGTCACTTTGCACTTTAGGATTTCTTGCAAAGAATGCCTTTATTTTTCAGATTTATATTCATTAGCAGCAAAAACAGTTTTCTCTTTAAACAGTCCTCTAGTTCTCATTCCAGAGAGTTCTGTAAAAATGAGGGGTGTATCGATCGATACATCATGACATGATGCATCACTGAAATGCGCAATTCACATAATGGAAATCAGCTTTCTGTTAATTATGCATCTAATGCAATTGCAGTGTTTGAACACCGGAGGTGCCAATCCGTGCAACCCATAAATATATACCCATAAATATATACCCATATGTATAGCGCGCACGCTAGGCCCTGATAGTTGTAGATCGCAACGACTGGCACGCATTGCGTAACAGTAAGTTATATGATTTTACACAACCACATTATAACAGTCAAAAAGATCTCTTCAGTAGCTTTCAGTCGTGATCTACAGAGCCCGAGAACAAGGCGGCTGAAGATGCCCGTTTTAGCCGACTTTGGAGCTCTATTTCCAGTTCAAACGATATCTCAGGCGCTGCTACGGAGCGCATTACATTTCAGTTGATCGTTTTTCCCGGTTCTTTGTTTACTTAATACAATTTTGGGGAGAATTTATACATTAATTTGTTTGTTTTTAAGACATAGTGAACCTGTAGTATATTTTAGTTACAATATTATACAACCTCTGTTCATAGGCATTTTTTAATTTATTTAATTTTATACAGGGGGGAAAAAAGGAGTCTTTTCAGTCCAAAGTTTTTCTTCATTCAAATTCTGTTCAAAATATTCAGAGAATCGACAGCAATCGTGAAGCCCAGATGAGCGGCGATGTGATTGGATGTCTAGGACAAAAAGAGGCAAAATGGCAAACAGATATCTAAGCTCTCGAAAAGCCGCTAATGTACGTGAGAGAGAGT
This sequence comes from Ictalurus furcatus, assembly GCF_023375685.1. Lineage (NCBI taxonomy): Eukaryota > Metazoa > Chordata > Actinopteri > Siluriformes > Ictaluridae > Ictalurus > Ictalurus furcatus. The sequence goes on from NC_071274.1 coordinate 22,914,191, forward strand.
TGAAGAGAAAGAGCTAAGCCCTCCTTCCTCACACCTCATGAGAGCGAGCATTGTGTAATAGGAACAGGAGTCTCGTTTTCTTCCCACACAATGCTGAACACTTCACCTGGGTTCTGTCCCCGTTAGCATGAGACGACTCGTCCTGGCTAACTGTACTTGTTCTCACGAAGTGTGCCAGCTCTATCCACTCTCTGGGCTCCCTCAAGACTGACCAACAATCAGGATGGAGATTCTCTGTTCTACACTCTGTCCTCATGTCCCACACTGTCTCTGTAGATCTGAGATCAAATCGACTGTAGAATTGACTTTAAAATACTGGATCATTTATACGCAGTTGGTTACCAGTGGTACCGAAATCCCTTCTTTATATACTGCGCAGTCCAAAAACAAGGTGGAGGGTTCGGCCACCATTTTGTTGCGTCTGGGGTTTTGTTTCAGTGTCTTGGCTCGGTATGGAGTTAGGAGAGCTTTGTTGCTTGTTTGGCAAAGCTAATTCAGCTTGTGATACAATACTTAGCCCAGGGGGATTACTTCTTTTCTTTCTTTTCTTTCTTTCTTTCTTTCTTTCTTTCTTGGCCTGGGTTTTGCATATTCATTTGATATGAAGCTGAAGTTCAGAGATATGTGTAGGAGACAGTTAACAGGAACCTGGGGCAGTCTACTGGACCTTTGGCTCGCTTCGCTGCAAATATTTACGATGATAAATATTTTTAACCTAGTATCAAATCCTGAGTTAAAAATACACCACTATGTGAAGGATTCGAGTCAGAGTGTACCATTTCAGTGAAACGTAAACAAGTGTTGCAACTGTCCTTGGAAGCAGAAATATTGTGCTTTCATTGATTTTCTTCCTCTTCTTATTATTATTATTATGCACAGAAACAGAGCAAAGGTCAGCTCTCGTTAAAACCCCAGCAGTTAGCGTTTATGTGGTTCCTGAAAGTTTGTGAACCCTTTAGAATGTTCTATATTTCTGCATAAATGTGACGCAAAAACACCATCGGATTTTCACACGAGTCCTAAAAGATGATAAAGAGAACCCAGTTAAACAAACGAGACAAAAATATTCTACTTGGTCGTTTATTCATTGACGAAAACGATCCAATATTACACCTTTATTCTTCTTTAACCGTTCTTTGGTAGAACCGCTTGTGTACTTAGGGTTGTTGTCTTGCTGGACTGCGGACACACAGGACCACGGTGGGAATCGAACCCCCGACCCTGGAGGTGTGAGGCGAACGTGCTACTTTTGAATCTTTTTATATTTTTACATTTTGTATCGTGGAATCGTCTGACCAATCAGAGTGGAGAATTCACCAGCACTGTTGTATAATATTTATTCTCCTAAAGGGGACAACGGGCAGATTAAGGACCGTCCCGTAGAGAAAAACTAAAGTGCCAGCGTCAGGAAGGTGACTAATGAATGGCGAAAGTCGTCCCTGATTAGAGTCGCTAACTGAAAGTGACACCATGAAACGCAGCTCAGAAGCTCATTGTGTGCTGTACGGGCGGTATGGTAATTAATTCACGTAGTTCTGTGCTGTTGCGTAAGATGGCATTTTGCTAACTGGCACAGGGTTCAGTTCACTCGAGGCCCTCCTGAATTTCAAAAGCCGCATTATGGAACGAGCTGAAAGCTCTTCAGAAACCGCAAACATCAGACTTTGTGCTGATTCAGAGGCTGAGGGAGATTTCATAAACGCTGCGTCCACACTGAAAATCGCCAAGGTCCGTCTCCTGACCGAGGCGGGACTGGAGGAACGGCGGTGAAAGAAAACTCTGTACATTTCGGTGCATTTCTACCTGTGACGAAACGTATAAACGATTATAAACGCATCCGTTGTGCATTTCTGAGTAAACTCCTGCACATTTCAACGTCAACACAGGACAGCAGTTAACGTTACTGATTAAAGACACAAATTCCCAACAAATCTGTCCCAGTAGTCTCAGCTTGTGCTCTGTATAAGGGAGAGTCAAATGAAAACCTTCTTTATTTTTAATTTTGCATAGTTTTGTGCAAGTAGGTGTCAGAAAGGTGTGCCGTTTTTCTGCATAATCTTCATGCAAGTGTTCCAGTGCTTAACGACCGTCCAGTTTCCTCTAGGACTTAAAACCTCGGTTCACTTTCAAGCTTTTCATTTGGCTCGGCCTCATACGTTTATACAAAAATAATCCTACAAAAATACTCGTTTGTCTCCATATTTTCCATACTGGGCATATATGCGCAAACTTTTCAGCCCGTCTCAGGCTCTTTGACTCGTCACAGATGTGCGGCGGTCTTATCACGCCCATCAAAAGCGCCAACGAGGGACACTTTGTCTCAGAGAGAGCCTTTGTTAGAAACAGATATTCTGACATCAGCCTTACGCACTTCGGATCACAAGGCAGGAGGAAATGCCTGGCACACAAACAATGACTGAAACACCACACACAGCTGTTCTATCATTAATCTACACGCTTTTTTATCAGTGTGGCGCTGAGACGTGCCGTCCATCCACCCAGCCTGCTACAAGGATGGCTTATATTCACTTACGCTCAGTCAAACGGTGCTCTGGACAGAGAGTTGAACTCAACCCGAGTCGTTTTGTTTAAGAGCAGTACGCCGAAATAGAGACGCGAGAATAAAAGTGAGTAGCTAGTTAGCGGTTAGCGTATTAGACAGGGGTTTTTTCTTTCTAAATTCTAAATTACTGCTTCAGATCCTGATTTACAATTTTACAACGTTCGTGTCGTCGATTTTTCTTACATACGACTTCCACACTAGATCGAGAGTGCTGAACAAAACGCACATGAATCATATCGCGGTCCTGATGGGCGGGGCCAGGTGCGAATATCCAGACATTGTTTGTTCTACACGACACGTTTGCAGGGGTTTGCAGACGGCGAGGAAATATTTTGTTTTCGCCCTGCCTTTTGCTGCTCTCGATCGGACGTCGATTTTGGCCCCGCCCCCACGTTTCAGTCCCATTATTTTGTCGTTTTTGTGGACAACGATGATTCGATAATGTAGCATGAAAGCATTAAGTGATTCATAAGATGCAAAGTAGGATTCGTAGATATAGTATGAACAGTCAGAAAGATTTTGAAGTTTGTATAATTTGTATGATTTAGAAATGTGCGACTTCGTGCATGGCGTTCGTGTTCGATTCACGGGAACTTCATGGTATTGGACCTAAAACTACGTTGGAAAATTCTAACCCTGATTAAACTTTCACTCCTGTACCCACGGATACGCACACGGCCGATAAAACCCGTACGCTGCTTGTGACGTGCTTGGACACGGCTCAGATTTACGCCCCAGCACTGTTTCCTCTGGCTTTGATCGCAGCAGGAAGTGGTATTAAGCACATCCTTGGGAGGATTACGGCGCTGGTTTTTGCACACGTTATATGAGAGGGTTATTTCTTTAGGGATTTAATAGGACCCAGCCTGTGGAATGTTCCAGTTTGAGCCAGTGAATGGAAACGTTAGACGTCTCGGAGGAAAGGTGAAAAGCCCAGCGTATTATCCGCACAGTCACCGTTAAGCCGCGGTGTGTTGTGTGGTGCTTTTCTATTGTGTAGTAACTGTGTGAAAAGGTCCTCAGGTGAAAAACCTCCTGCATATCACCTGCCTCAGGTAAACATCTGTATATACACAGTATATCGGTGCTGTATAAATGACACGTTCATCACAATTCTGGATTCCGATTGGTCAGAAGGTATCGATTCAGATTTTCCCAGCAGCCCCAGCAAATCACCTGACCTTGTCACATGCCTCCCTTATCACACACACCTGTTTTGTGTTTCCCCTGTTAGTGATTAGGGCCCTTATATAAGTTCTGTACCGCGGTCTGGTTTTATCCCAGAGTTCTCGTTTTTGCTAGTTCTTCTGTTATTCATGTCTTGACTTTGTCCGTTTTTGTTTGTAATTTTGTCCGTAAAGAAAGCTTGCACTTGCATCCACCTCCTGATATCCGACACGAGACGACAACAGTAAGTCTTTATCTATAACGTCAGTACACGCAGTGTTTGTTATTTAGCTAACCGTAGCTAGCTCGCTAACAACGTTCCATCATTCTAGAGCAGTAAATGTTGCTAATTTATTATTATATACGGTCATTAAAACTAGCATTTTAAGTCGACTGCTGTGTCGAGATGAAGAACGAGAAAAAAGAATTTACGGTAGCGACGTGATGTCACGATCAACTTTATGACCGGTCGATCGGATTTAAGTTAAGCTCCGCCCCTGGAGACTGGTGGACGGCTGTCGCTCGGTAAAATCGGCACTGGCGCATGACTAATAGCTGGTTATCCTCCATCGTCGCTACACGTTCAGACAATCAGAACGCAGTTTTGGGTTTATAGAGTATTATAAAAATAAATATCATTTGTAAAAACTCAACTGACTGGTGAACTTAAACGCTCTTGCTAGCAGAAGCAGGAATGTCGAACTTGAATCGAACTCTCCGCGGTGCTTCCTGTTAAATCCATTCAAGCCAAAGGTCATCTGGCCTCAGACCTGTACCTCGTAAACATACCTTCGCCCGTACACTTCGGCCTGGCGTAACGCACGTACGCCGTTGCTAAGCAGCAGGGTGGGGTTTTCACTTTTAATTGTTGAAAACCAACACAGTTCAACTACACAATAAACCTTTTTTTAATGCGTTACCTGCCTAAAGATAAACACTCGGTATGAACCTGAAGTTTCTATATTCCTTTTGTTTTTCTTCCTTTTTCCTGTGATGTTTTTTCATCCCATCCCATTATTATTATTATTTATTTATTTATTTTACAAGCCGATATCCCTCCACTCTCACGGAGAGATGTCAGGCGTAAATCACAGCGTTTAAAAGCCGTGTTCTCTCTGTATGGAGGCCGGAACGCTCGGGGTCGCCCTGTGAGGTCACAGTCGTGCTAAATACGTTTAAAAAAAAAAGTGCGGGTGTGTTTGTGTTC
>NC_071274.1:22924127-23014127 GCF_023375685.1 Ictalurus furcatus
ACATCTATAACAAGACAAGAAAAAAACGGGAAATATAGTCCGCGTATGCTGATCACTTAAATGAGCCGACTCAAAGTGCCGACTCGTTCGTGAACGACTCATCATTAAGTGTTTCCTCCATTAGGTGTTTCAGGGTGTGCTTTAAGTATTTATTAGTATTTATTTTAGTTTCAGTGCTCACCACATTTCAGAGTTTTCCTGACTCCAAAACATTTCTTTATAAAGAGAAGTGTTGTTCATTTTGTTTAAGATTATTGTAGAAATGTTTGTAGTCTTGAAATTTGTGTCTACATTTTATTTATTCATAATATTTTTTTTTTTTCATTTTGATAACAAATAATCGATGGTTAACATGTTAAAGTAATAATGCAGCCAAAAGTTTGCTTTCACGCCAAATCTACTCGATCAGATGTTCGGCGTCTGATGATTGTTCCGGTAATTTTGCACTAACCCGAACCCGAACCCTTGTACCGGTTTAGCATCTTGACTGATCGTGGTGTAGAAAACTGTACGTTTTTGTCCGAGTTATCGCTTTAAGAGACGTCTCTGGAGTCTTTTTCTCCTTCTCGTTGTTTTCCACTCGTCCCACCTGAACCTGATTCAGATCTCAAAACCAGGTCTTCAGATATAAACCGAACGTCTGTGAAGAATTGCCTTTTTTTTTCTGGGTCTCTGAAAACGGCGTCGCGTTCTGTCGATGGACGGCATGGAGAAATGCGCAGAGAAACACATGAACAAAACACTCTTTTAATGTTTGGTTTATCATGCTGAGTGTTTAATTCAGTCACAGCTCACATTTTTACAAACGAAATTCCACAACAGCTCTGAACATTTCAGTGAAAAACGCTTATGTGAACGCTTCACATCACTCACTGATGAAACCTCACTCCTTCCAGCTAGTCATGTGACCATATCGAACATATAACAACAGGCTGAATTTGATCACGCTTTAGACGTGACAAAATATATTCACTGGAATTTCTTTTAATGTATCTAAGGCTTTAAAACAGGTTATTAGGCCTGTTGTACTTGGGGGTTTTTTTTTTGTACTTGCACAGTCAGCTAGCTATACATAAATAAAGTTAAATGATTTAACGCTAGCCCACACGTTAAAAAGTAATATTTAGCTAGCTAGCGTTAATTTGTTACAGCTATGTAGCTAGAGTTGCATTATGGTTGTATGTGTTTGTCATCACAACTTGCCCAAAGTTACTAAAATAACATGATCCGCTAGCTAGCTTTACGCTATCTAGCTCATTACATTCAGCAAGCTAGCACAAGACTAGCAGGTCACGTTGCGCTAGCTAGGTAAACGTAACATCCTCGGGCACGCTACGAACTCAAATAACCAAGAAAACGCTAGCTATCCGATTTGTAAACGCATTCTGTCCGCCACGTTTATCAAACTTTTCATGTCGTTCTCGATTTTAAAGTGACAAACATAAACGATAGCGACGATAACAATGTAAATTCCAAAGCAACACACACACACACACACACACACACACACACACACACAAATAACAACTTGCCACAACAGAAATGACCAGAAATGATGAACGATATTTTTTTTTCTTTAGAATTTTCTTAACCAACAACAGTGCACATCATCACAGGTTTAACAAACAAACACGTGCAGATCGACTTTAAACCACAGAGTCACAGTTTTCACGTTACGAAATCGCATATGGAGTACGTTTGATTAGCCCTCATCAGATCCATCCTGAGATCGCAGTCATTAAGGCAGCTTTCCGTTTCCGTGGTAACAGTTACTGTAGCATCCAATAGCAGCTTAATATAGTTATAACTTTAGCACGTTATTAGATTAGATTAGATTAGATTAGGGGTTTGGCAGTGTATTGGTATGACGGTTTAACTTTGACGAGTGAATCTGAAATTTTATCGTGTTTAGCACCTTTAAGGTTCTGCTATAGCGGTGTGGATAATGTTGGCGTGTTAACCTAGCGAAAATTGTTCGTATCGTTCCACCTCAGTGTTGGATTATGGCAGTGTATAATAATAATAATAATAATAATAATTTAGCTGTTACCCTACATTCACACTAGCAATGCACTTGTCTCGCTTGCAGTTTGTCTCTTGTGGGCGTGGCCTTGTCCAGCTTTTTAATTTTTTTTACAATGGGAAACATTATCAGCATTATCAGTGGTATGTATGTATGTATGTATGTATGTATGTATAGCTATACATATACAGTCCCTACAAGATCAAAGCAAACTCCACAATACTGGGCAACGCTTGCAATTTTTCAAAATGATTTCAACAATCACAACAAAAAAAAACCCCTCTGCGAAATCCTTTACAGACTGATTTATGACTTAAACGTCTCACCACGCAGTCTTTTGGATGTGTCGCTTAATTTATTGCTTAATGCCTAATTAGATCATCTCCATTCGAATGTCACTCGCCACATGTCGCTAGTGTGACCGTAGGGTTCTTGCAATATTTGCATTTGCAGTAATGATGTCACAAATAGCTTCAGTATGCAAATGAGCATGCAAATGAACTTAACACGGGGCAATTTTTCAAATGAGGTCCTCGCTGCTGTACACTACAGGCGAAGATTTATTATTCTCTTAAATTAAAGGTATCTAGGAATCTTACCTGTATTTACTTTCTATAATTGAGCTAAAAAAATGTTTTTAAAAAAATCAAAGCATTGTAGGTTTTAGCAGATGTTTATACAGAATATATACTTCTGAAAAAATGAAAAGAACATAAAGTCTCAACGGAAACCCAATGCCATTCGTTAAATATCAGGACAGATTAATGGAGTTTAAACGCTGTAGGTTTTCAAGATCAGCCCTTTTTTGTTTGTTGTAACCGTATATACACACACACACACACACACACACACACACTCACACACACACGCACTCGCACACACGTACGCACACTTGTCGTGTCATTATGCTATTTTCCATTAGCCACTTTATCTCTCCTGAATAATTACAGTAATGAGCGGATGCCCTTTTCTGATGAGCACTGTGGGAGAATCGTGTGTAGTGACCCGTGGTGAACGAGCGCAGGGCGGAAAATCACTTTCAAAACGCATCATGGCAATTTGGTGGAAGGAATAAAAAACTAAATATGGCACGCTGGACAAAACAGTGGGGAAAAAATCTTAAACAGAGTCACGTAGCAGTTTCACAAGAACAACAACAACAACAACAACAACAAAACAGAATTATGTCAGTTAAAATAAACGCTCCCAATATTGCATGCCCCGCCCACTTTCCAAATCGTTATCTGCATACTGGAACCTGATTAGTTGTTCTATTTTATGATGCAATAACACTCGCGCACGTTTAATACTAACCGTTTTTCCCCGATTAAAAACGTCCAGCTCTCCATACTTTCGAAATTACGGTCCGCTCCGAAAGTATTGGCACCCTTGGTAAAGTTGGGTAAAAATCTCACACCGAAAAAGAAACCTGTCTTTAAGTAAATGTATTATTTCATTTTTAAGTAAACTACACTTTGCAACAAAATCACGTGTTTATATTTTTTGGCACCCCTAGAAATTCTTTATGAGCAAAATTGCTGGAACAACTGAAACATATTAATAGTATTTATATTTTTACTTTTTTTTTTTTTTTTTTTTTCACCTGAGTCGTCCCTGAGTCATCCACTTGGGGTATAAATAAAAAAAGGTGACACAGAGAAATGATTCCCTTAATCATTAAACATGCAGAAGATTAGATAAGATTAGATTAGATAATACATTGAGTTTAATTAAAGGATTTGAAGGATCATATTTTCGTTAGATGTGAGACCATCTTTGCCAAGGATGCCAATATTTTTGGAGCTGACAGTAAATCCTCTGAATGTAGTTAAGTGGTTTACAGCTCTCATCAATCAGGGAATAAATTTTCCGGGTGCATTCGGCAGTACCCCTATCTCAGAATAAAGAAGATTATAAGGTCGTATGACAGTTAAGAAAGCTCCGCCTCCTTCATTAGCATGTCGGTGTTTTATGAGTTCTGGGGGTGTGGTTTTAAAGGGAACACGGCATTCACCCTCGGGTCTGAATGAGGTGGTCTAGCACGATGAGAAAGTGATGCGACTATATATTCGGAAGAGTTTTATGAGTTTTACATACAAGCCAAAAGCGTCCCAACTGTCGACGTGACCTTTAACAGCGTCTCTGAGCTACGACGTAGCACTCGTAGCGAACTGTCCGCGTAACCTACCGTCATTTACTGATAACGCTAAAAATACTACAACTTAATGATGCTTGTATTAATTGCACATTTTTTTTTTTTTTTTAAATGGCATTTGCAATACTCATGATGCTGAATAGTTTTAGAAGTTGGCAGTGTATCCTGCAGAGTGTGCGACACTACAACACGCTTTTATAGAAATGGAAAAAGAAATGTGTGCCTGGAAACAGAACAGAAAGGTTCGTATTTGCTTCGTCTGTGTAATATCACATCGCCGTATTTCTCTGCGTCGTCTGCAAAGACAGCAGACAGTCTTGGCACGTCAGCAGATTCTGTGTCTTTCTTAGCGCCATAACTGTGAATAATCTGAGTAACAGTGGCAGAGTGCGAACGCGTGAAACACAAGACACACAGTGATTCACACACCGAGGCTCCATCCATTTGGAGTTTCAAAAGTCCTGGATACGTTTCTCTCTCGACCGTCAGCTTTCCAAAAGCAGGACTTTTTCAAAAAGGGCTAACACATCTCCGCTAATGCACTACGCTTATTCAACTCCGACGTAGCGTCAGGAGGTGAAGAGAATCTCACCACGTCTCTGCTTCCTGTGGACAAAACGCCCAAAAGTATTAATCAATGCCAAGCTACTTAGCCAAGCCAATTAGCAAGAGTGTGAATCCTGGAAAAGGCCTGTTTAAGCTAGCATTCACTTTGGCATTAGCTTTCAGGGAAGTTCAAATACACTCGTGATGAACACACCCAACACGTTATTTACATCTCGGTGGAAATTCACGGACTCTTCTCGGTGGAATTAGATGGTAGAAGCAGAAAAAGCTGCTCACACCAAGCTTGTCTGATTAGCATCCATGGATCCGAGGCTTCTTCCATTTCAAGGAGTTTAAAAGTCTCTCAGTATCCTTTAAAGATCTTCATATGTTTCTGGACATTCCAGTGCATCTTAGTTAGCATTAACGACAAAATAGTGCCACACAAAGTGCCAATTCCCTCTCAAAACATCTTATTTACACCTCAGCAAAGATTTGCAGATTCTTTTCAGACGGCGTTGGACGATAAAGCGAACGTGATGAATTTCTCACTTCCCGTGGAGGCTTTAAAAGCCGCCAGTGTCGAGTTCGTTACTCCGTGGACTCCTCCGGCTCTCGCGCTAATACGTCTACGTTAACGCACCACAAAACATCACCCAAGCGTGACCTTCCCTCCTGCAACATTTTTATTTACATTTCAGAACAGATTTACAGTCTCTCCTAGGTGGCATTGGACGGCAAAGTGAGCCTGACCGCCTCCCCACTTCCTGTAGCGGTGGAAAAAGCCGCTGACACCGAGTTCGGCCCGTTAGCATCCATAGTGAAGAGCGAATAGTCTGGAGCGGGTGCATTAGCATTAGCATTAATGTTAGCATTTGCGTTCACACTGGCATCTCGATCTGACTCCGAGCTGCGCGAAAAGCTGGGCGAGTTGGTGGGACTGAGCTGCACGGCGGTCGTGTCTTGAATGGTGTGCTCGCTCGTTTCAATCTCGAACGTCGCCCCGTGGTGCCTCATGAAGCCCACGTTGCCCGATTTGTTTCGACGTGAGCTATGAGGAGGAGGCATGCGGCTGCACACGCAGCAGGCGGCGAAGAAAGTGAAGGCGACGAGCAGAAGGACGGGTCCGATGATGATAGGCGGGTTACCGGAGGGCATGAGCGTGGTGAAGGCGAAGGCGCCAACTAGGGTGATGTTGATACCCGCTAGCATGATGCACAGGCCACACGCGCAGCACAGCGCCGGTGACGGGAGGCCCTGAGGACGGGATTTACGTTTATTACGGACCTGAGGCTCTTTTTTGGGCACGGAGGTGCCCGAGTTATGCTCAGTACAAACCATTTCTATACCGTAGTTATGGGCATGTAGTCTCGGGTGTAGACTTGTTAGTGTTGCATCGTTAATCCCGAGTGACGTCTTTCAGGCAACCTGTAACGAAATGACAGAAAGACTTTAATCAAGAATCACAAAGGTACAGAAGATACATCCATCTCTCTGCTGGTCTTAACACCCTTCTGAACTGTCATGGCGAGAACAATTGTAAAAATGCAAGCTCTTGAGAGATCACAGGCGGCATTCTTCAAGCAAGGTCACAGCTTAGTCATGACAACTGCTGCAATGTCATGAGAAACTCCATGCATAACCAAATGGTCATTTTAATCTCACTTCCCCGCTAGATTAGTTTCCTAGAACGCTGGTTTCACCTGAGTATGGGGCAGCAAGTCAAATCCATACACGATTCACAACTCAAAAACTCCGAATGTATTCGAATACAAAAACGTGATTTGGACTTTAATTCGGAATAGGAAATAGGATGGATCGTTAACTCACTTGTAAGAAGGAATCTTGGAGTCTTAATCCAGCCCAGAGAAATCAGACAGGTCATGTCCTGGAAATACAATCTTTGTTTTTATTACATCACCATCCCAAGTCTCCGAAAGCACCGTAAAATCCTTCACTCAGTGAATTCCTAATGATGCTGAAAGATCATCTCGTGTTTTACCACTTCAGATCTCTGGTGATATTTTATTATCTAAAATTAAAAAAAAAAAAAAAAAAGAAAGCCATAATAATGTGTAATAAATCCATCACCCTGTGCACTGAAAGCTCTGTAATGAGCAGGAGCACTGTCGGTTAGAAACAGAGAGAAAGCTGTAGAGCTGTAGAGATGAGTCTCGGCTCTCGGACACGTTCCTCTGATCTGTGTTTCTCTGCTGCATTTGCTTTTCTCTGTGAGAAGATCACATAGAGGCAGCAAGGGTTGCCAGATTGGACTGATTATGGTTGCCAGATTGGACATGAGCCAGGTCGGTAGGCGTAAATCACACTCCGATTGAGATCAACCAACTCCAGGCAGTGGTTCAAGAAACAAATGGATGATTAGGATAATCAGGACTGTGGAGTAACCCTCATGATGAATTTCGATATTTATAATTAACCAACCAGTTATGACCAAGTGGGGAATTTTAAGTTTAAAAAAATGGGGGATTATGTTTGTTTTTGATGTTTCTCATCTTAATGCCATTTTTTCCAACATCGCAGATGCTGAAAACACTTCACACACACACACACACACACACACACACACACACACACGAGGTGAAACATGACACAGACACAGATATATATTTTTTTAATGTAATACAGTACTTTTAAGTGTGTTTTATTTCTTGACAGCATAGAATTATCCAGAAACATTTTAAAATACAAATGTCCTCAAACGATTTGTAGTTATCATGTGCCAGAATTTAGCGTTTTGTTTTAAACACACATTTAAAAGCTATTAAATTCCTCAATCTTTCTGTTCCGCCCGAGTCAAAATGATCTGTTTTAAATCTTCCATCAGGATTGCTTACATCGATCATCACTGAAATGGAAATGAGACATATTGGAGATTTTAAAATAAATGTCGCATTTGCATTTGATCTGGAGTCGAAAGAGACGGCCTGGGGGCGATGGAGGGAACACAACAGGAGGGAAGACGCATCTCATGGCCAAGACGTGCTAATGTTCATATTAATAACATGCACAACTCATCCCTGTTTCATCTACTCGCAAACACGGTTTTGGCCTCAGATATTAATTGTAGGTCTGAGTCTAACTGATATTGTGTTATAATACTCTCACACAGTTGATGGTTCGAGCTTCAGATGTTTATGGAAGGTCCACCTCTGAGAGTTTGGGTTTACGCCTGCCCAAAATATCCGGAACATCTGTAGAGGGTCTGGAGAAAAAGAAGAGAAAATACATGGTGTGTAGTATTCGGGTTTGATAAAATGCATACATACTAACACATCTAACCGAGAGTCAGAGCCCTCAAGGCTGGGACTAACCAAGAGTCCAAAGTTCTAAAGACTGGAATAACACTGGACTAAACAAGAGCCATAGCCTTAAAGACTGGACTGACCGAGAGTCAGGGCCCTAAAGGCTGGACTGACCGAGAGTCAGGGCCCTCAAGGCTGGACTGACCGAGAGTCAGGGCCCTCAAGGCTGGACTGACCGAGAGTCAGGGCCCTAAAGGCTGGACTGACCGAGAGTCAGGGCCCTCAAGACTGGACTGACCGAGAGTCAGGGCCCTAAAGGCTGGACTGACCGAGAGTCAGGGCCCTAAAGGCTGGACTGACCGAGAGTCAGGGCCCTCAAGACTGGACTGACCGAGAGTCAGGGCCCTAAAGGCTGGACTCACCGAGAGTCAGGGCCCTCAAGGCTGGACTGACCGAGAGTCAGGGCCCTAAAGGCTGGACTGACCGAGAGTCAGGGCCCTAAAGGCTGGACTGACCGAGAGTCAGGGCCCTAAAGGCTGGACTGACCGAGAGTCAGGGCCCTAAAGACTGGACTGACCAACTGAGCTTTCACATCTTAAGCAATGGGACTAACAAAGAGTCAGAGCCCTAAAAACCGGGACTAATCAATGTGGCGAGTCAAGGCTCCTGTCAGTCCTACTGAAGGAGGCGTAGCTTTTCCATTAGTCAGTGTAATGAAAGGAGGCGTGGCTTGTGTGCCAATGAAATAATTGTATTAAATTGAACTAAATTCAGAACGGTCACAAACGTGTGTCCGTTGTAAATTTCTGTAACACACGAGGGTCGTAGCTATCTCCTGACACAAGTGTAGAAATGAGCTCTGAACACTGACTGTGTCGTCTGTGCGAGCGTACTGCACTCCTTTCAGCAGTGAAGATGCTGAGGATGTGGTTGTCATGGTGACATACACCACTGCTCTCCTTGATGGTGTCATTTATACTGCATGAAGAGCAAGATGGGAGGTTATGCACGTGCGCACACACACGCGCACACACACACACACACACACTCACACATGTTTGTAATCACTTCCACTCAAACGTACATACTATCTTTCTCTCTCTCTCTCTCTCTCTCTTGCACTCTCTCTCTCTCGTTCTCTCTCTCTCTCTCTTTTGCACTCTCTCTCTTTCTCTCTTGCAATCTCTCTCGTTCTCTCTCTCTCGTTCTCCCTCCCTCTCTCTCTCCCTCTCTCCCTCTCTCTCTCTCTCCCTCTCTCTCTCTCCCTCTCTCTCTCCCTCTCTCTCTCCCTCTCTCTCGTTTGTGTAACAGTTGTGTGAGGTGTACAGTTTCGGGCCGTGTCCCAGATTCACTGACTCGTCTGATGCTCAGGTTAATTCAGTCGGCTTTTCACCACTTTTGGTTTTTGTTGTTGTTTGTTGTTGTTTGTTCTAAACTACAAAGCGATCCATTTTACATTACAATAAATCCTATCCAGTGTAATCCTCTGAATTATACGAATTCTTAGTTCAATAACAAACCACGGATCGTTTGAGAAGGTGTGAGATTACAAGAGTGAACCTTATATTGTACTACACTATATTATATACTTTATATTATATACTATATTATAGTAACTCATGTCATGGTGTAATGCAACACACACACACACACACACACACACACAGACACACAACATCCATTTCGAAAGGAAACCCATCAAAATCCTAGAAAATAGACAGAGACACAGGTCATGTCTTGTTACCTGTGATTGATGGGTACACAGGCCACACCCCCTTCAAAGAAACCGACCGGTACTTGAAAGCGTATTAGTTTATACTGTACGTACACGTTGAGAAATAAACGGTGACGTGTACTGCACAGAGAATTTTATTTTTCTTGGACTCTTGGTGAACTCTTCCGGTTCTTCATGAACATGTCACGGCGAACGAGGCAATAAGCACTGACGCACACTCGCGGAAAAAAATGAGTTTAATACAAAACGGCCATCAAAGCCTGCGAGTTACTATCACACTATTCTCCAGCGAGCCACACACTCACGCCTGCGCTGCTGGAAACCAGAATCAAATTACACGCACGCTCAGGAGACACGGCCATATCGAGACAGGGAAAACACCAGGATGAAAATGTAATGAGCGTATACATGTGTGTGTGTGTGTGTGTGTGTGTGTGTGTGTGTGTGTGTGGCCGTTCCTGGGCAAGGAAACAACCTGACATTATTTCACAATTAAAACCACTGCAGGTAATTTACTAAAGCATCGCTGCTTTAATCACTAGCTTACAGTCGCTTTCTTTTGTGTGTGTGTATAACTAAAACGACGCCTGTGCTCTCACTTACACCGACCATGTTTCTGTATTCTATCAGTCTATTTACCAAAAGTGTACAGTTCTAACATGCACACCATCTGATTTCTCTCTGGAACACGTCTCCCTCCGAAACAATCAAATTTCGGCACGTCCTTGTCGGTGTAGAGTTACTCTTACTACGCTGAAGATGATTGGTTCGCTATAAAAACCAAAACCCAAACGTTTACTCCTATACCACAACAATTTGCCAATGATTACAATTTTAGAATCCATTTAAGAATGACACGTCACGCTTTGTAGCCATTTCTAGCTACATGTAATGTTGTGGGACGTCTGTTCCTGTTGTCACTTACGTTACAGCAGCTATAAACATGCATGGTCGTTCCCTCTCTTTATTCCCTCTCTTTATTCTCTTTCTCTCTCTGTAGAAGTTAATAAGACGATAAAACACAGCTTGTTGTTCTTTGTTACAGAGAAACCACAAACCTAAGGTTACAGCTTTACCTCTGACACTGGAGACTCCTTCCATAAACGTAAAATACCGTGTAGGTCTCCTTACAGAAAACTTCACCATACGGTATCGATGATTTAAAAAAAAAAAACCTGTTTATTATCAGTGGCGCATGCACCGTACGTGTCCCTGTGAATGACTACATGGTTACTATAGAAACGATAACGCGTTAGAACGAGCGCGTTAATATAAAGCTGTGATGTGCAGCTGTGGTACTGTCAGAGCCGCTGAGAATTAATCAACACCTTCTGACCAATCACAGTCCAGAACTCGACGGCGCTGTGGTTTTATGTAAATCTAACAAGTACACAGGATGTCTCGAGAAGAGGTTTGGAATAAACAGCTTTTTATCGTGTAACGGTTTCCTATTTTGTTCTCGTCCAGTCCAGCGCACACACTCAGGTGGCGCAGTAGGGGTCAAGGCTGCTTGACCTCCGTCCTAATTTACATATTTCTCACCCGTCTTCCTGCGAGCCCTCAGCTGCAGCAGCTCCCGCCTCCACAAACGTCCCCATGCGGCTCTTCGAGAGCTCCAGCTGACCCAGCGTCCCTAAGATAAATAACAAACAGAGAAACATTTAGCACCGCTCATCACACCCCCTGCTCTCTTCCCTTCGGCCTACTTCCATGATTTAGTGTGTGACAGCACGGCTGCTTCATGCTCCGCAGGAATAAATATGTGTGTGTACATGCGGTCCGAGAGAAAAATACATTTATTCTCGCTCCGTTCAAACATTATTCACACGCTCACATTATTCAGTTCAATAATAATTATAGTAAATACGGCGCTGTGTGGTGAGCGATAAATGAACATTTCTACAGACGTGAGAACAGTTTGCTGGAATCTATCTATCCATCTATCTATTCATCCATCCTTCCATCCATCTGTCTATTCATCCTTCCATCCATCTATCTATTCATCCATCTATCTATTCATCCATCCTTCCATCCATCCATCTATTCATCCATCCTTCCGTCCATCCATCTATTCATCCTTCCTTCCATCCATCTGTCTATTCATCCATCTATCTATTCATCCATCCTTCCATCCATCCATCTATTCATCCTTCCTTCCATCCATCTGTCTATTCATCCATCCTTCCGTCCATCCATCTATTCATCCTTCCTTCCATCCATCTGTCTATTCATCCATCTATCCTTCCATCCATCTATTTATCCATCTGTCTATTCATCCATCCATCTATTCATCCATCCATCTGTCTATTCATCCTTCCATCCATCCATCTATTCATCCATCTATCTATTCATTCATCCTTCCATCCATCTGTCTATTCATCCATCTATCTATTCACCCTTCCATCCATCTATTCATCCATCTGTCTATTCATTCATCCTTCCATCCATCTGTCTATTCATCCATCTGTCTATTCATCCTTCCATCCATCTGTCTATTCATCCATCTGTCTATTCATCCTTCCATCCATCTGTCTATTCATCCATCCATCTATTCATCCATCCTTCCATCCATCTGTCTATTCATCCATCTGTCTATTCATCCATCCATCTATTCATCCATCCTTCTATCCATCTGTCTATTCATCCTTCCATCCAGCCATCCATCCACCCATCTATTTATCCTTCCATCCATCTATCTATTCATCATTCCATCCATCCATCCATCTATTCATCCTTCCATCCATCCATCTATCTATGCATCCTTCCATCTATTCATCCATCTGTCCATAATCCTTCTGTCTATTCGTCCTTCCATCCATCCATCTATCTATTTCTCCTTCCATCCATCCTTCCATCTATTCATCTTTCCATCCTTTCATCCATCCATCTATCTATTCATCCATTCATCATCTATCTATATCTCCTTCCATGAATCCATCTATCCATCCATCCATCTATCCATCTGCCTATTCATCCTTCCATCAATTCATCCATTTATCCTTCCATCTATCCATTAATCCATCCATCTATTAGATGCTGCTGACTATTCAACCACCCCTTCATTCATCTGTACATCTATTCGTCGACCCATTTATCCATCTCTCCATCCATCCACCCATCCATTCATTAAGTCCTCTAACTATTCATCCGTTTATCTATCCTTCCATCCATTCAGCAATCTTACAGTTCATCTACCCCTTAACACACTGCCAGAATCAGATCAGTTCAGTGCTTATTACAGAGTGAATATATTGTGTAATGTGGAAATGAACCAGCGTGAGCCGTAATAAAAGCAGACGTTATCAGGCAGAGAGCAGACACGATAGCGGATGAGAGAGAGAGAGAGAGAGAGAGAGAGAGAGAGAGAGAATGCATGCTGTGTGAGATGCATTTCACAGCCATTTCCATAACGCTGGTGTGATCTCTCCTCTCTGATTAAATGATACACTCCTTCATTAGCCAGTTACTGGACACTTCACAGGGTTTCAGAGACATCACTGTCACTGAGCCCGTAATCATCTTCCGTCACTGCACACCTCCATTTAAAGGACGGAGAAGAATACAAACAGGACAAGCAGCTCATTTACAATTAAAATACAGACAGACAGCGCTTTAAAAATAAACTCACTTCCAGGAAACAAAATATTCCCCCTATCCAAAATGAATAGATTTTAGAGAAAGGACTAATGGAATAAAATGAGCCTTGCAGTGCATTTTTGGTTCTTCTGAACCTGACGGCACACGTGTAATATTAACATCAGGCGCTGGAACTGTGTATAATCGCTGATATGGTGAAGCTTTCTCGAAGGAGACTCCAGTGTTTCTGTAACATTTACAGAAGGAGTCTCCAGTGTTAGCGCTTTGTAACAGAGAGGGAGGTACAGCTGTTCATGTTTTCTGGACAGAGGAGTTTACGTTTTGTGGTTTCCTGGTAACAAGAGCAACAAGCTGTCATTGTCATTTAGTTTTTTATTCCTTACGTAAGTATCTGGTGACATCATCATCATCATGCGCTAGTCAATGTTTTAAACTCGTTGAGATAAACAGTGTTAAAAACCCCAGACTGCCCACATCAAACAGGAAATGGGAACATGAAGGCTGTAATATGAATCTCACAGGGTCACGCAGACATTTAAACAGGATTGTCGCTATGAAAAGTCCTTGAAAATGACTCAATTTGCAGCTCGTTTACCCACTAAATCAGCACACCATGAGCTCTCTGTCTAATTTACAAACTGAGACTTTTTTTGTTAAAAAAAAAAACACAAAAAAAAAAACACAAACCCTGCATTTCCTGTTTTTCTTAAAAAATGTCCAATTTCCCTCACTGAAGCCTAGAGAAGCGCAGTGTGACGCAGCTGGAAATTCGTTTTATTGTGCTTCTTTCCAAGACTTTAATGCAGTCATTATCCATAACATACAGTCAGGGATCCATTATGGAGCAGAAGCTGGGCAGACACGAGACGCGACCAAACTACACAACTAAAGAAATAGAAATGAGAGAAATATGAAACATAGGGCAACATCATAAGGCTCCGAATGCGAATAAGATATACGAAGACTACGAGATAAAGGATGAAAGGCTTCACAGGGGATTGTGAAAGAAGGATGTTCTTATAAAGTCTGCTGTAAAATAATGGCCTCAGATCAGGAACGTTTTATTCATTCCTCTCCGGTAAGCGCTGGTCAGAGTTGCGGCAGATTCCCGGAGTCTATCCCGGGAATACCGGACGTGAGCTGGGAATGCACCTTGAATAGGATGCCAGTCCATCGCACACTCATTCACAACTAGGGGCGGTTTAGATTTGCTAATGCACCTTACTGGCATGTTTTTTGGGATGTGCGAGGAAACCGGAGAACCCGGAGGAAACCCATGTGACATGTGGAACACCACACAGACAGACACAGACCCAAGCTCAGGGTCAGAACAGAGACCGTGGAGCTGTGCGCTGTGAGCTGTGAGGGAAAGGGGTACTTCAAGGGTTCTTTAAGGGTTCGGTGGATGATTTAAATTAAAAATAAAAGTAAAAATACATTTTCGAACCCTTTCTGATAGGGAAATCATTTGTTGTAATCGTTTGTTGTTGTTCTACATAAAAACCCTTAAGAGGTTGCTCCAGAAGGACAGCTGAAGACCCTTGAGGGTTCTAAGAATGTAGGTTACAGGGAATAGCAATGATTATTTCGCGAAATGTGTCATTTACTTTCTTTGTTCGTGAATTAGCCTCCCCCATGAGGACAAAGACATCTGAAAGATGTAAAAAAAAAAAAAAAGAAAGAAAAGAAAAGAAAAAAAGACGTCTTTGCTGACGTTTACTGCGCGTCTAGAAATAGTGACTTCTGACTCATGAACGAATCATTTCTTCGATTTTGATTCTTTTAAATCAATCAGTTCTATCTGAACTGAACTTGTCTACACGACGTTAGGGTTACTGGTTTAAGAATTCCAGTATATAATTAAGTACTGAAAATATATATATATTTTTTTAAAAAACGAGCGAAATAAAAGTGAGCCAAACTGAATCGACTCACTTTGTGAACTGAACCGAAAACTGAGAACGTACTGAATCCAAGAACCGTTGCGTCTGCCAAAAAACACTAACTTAAGAGCGGGTTACACAGACCGCTGTGACGTCAGGCTAGTACAAAACGAACTCTGATAAACTACTGAAGGTTTCTCCAGCTTCAGATCAAGTTTAAAAAAATAATTTAAGGTACAAAATTAAGTCTTGTGTATAAAGAATGTTGTGAACGCTGTAAGTCTGTGAACTGTCAAGGCTGCTTGCTAACCTGTCCACTTTGGTTGGTAGAAAGCTAGCAAAAAACTAGCTAACTTCTAGCTAAGTGCACTTACCCTCTCTTCTGAGGGAGTCAGAGGGCTGTTCGGGGGCCGGAGTTGGAGCCATTGGCTGGACCCTGAAGTTTCCTGGGAGAAAAATGTTATTTAATTGGGTAGCCAATGAAATTCATTTGGGTGTTTAGCAAAACATACTGTTGCTATTATTAACTAGACAGTCCCTTTAATTCTATGGCTGACTCGGCGCGGAGTGGAGCTCATGGGAACTGCAGGTACACCGAAAAAATGAAAAATTACGGTACTCAAAAGAGCAAAACATAGCAGTGGCGGTACTGAGTACCAGCGAGTACCGGTTTACGTCAAGCCGTGATCTACAGTGACGCTGCTCTAGTTAGCTAACGCTTGGTTTGGTTTCACAGATGCTAGCGCAGTGTGAGTATGTAGCTGGCTCGTAAAAATCATAACGATGTAAAAATGAGGTGCAGGCAGTTTGGTCTGTGCAAGACTGAAAATTAGGAGGGCGTGGTCAGGCTGGGAGAAAATGAAAAGAAAGAACCACACCGATGTTGGGTAAAATGTGATGGACGCTGAACCAGGCTTTGATGAACGGATACGCGGAGATCAGGAGACCTGTAGAACAAAACATAAACAGAGAGAAAAGAGAAAACATTTTAATATCTCACGATGCAGTGACGATTTTATAACCACTGTGATATTGGACTTGTGGAACTATGTGTCTGTCTGTCTGTCTGACTGTCTGTCTGACTGTCTTCATGTCTGTCAAGCTGTGTAAATGGTGTCTGTCTGTATGTCTGTCTGTTGAGCTATATGTTTGTCTGTCTCTGTCTCTGTCTGTCACACACACACACACACACACACACTTTCCTCGGTAGCTGTCATGTGACACGATTTCACGATAGGTGTCACAAAAGGTCAAAGGTCATCAGCATCATGTCGGAGGCTGTGTGTGAATGGGTTTCTCCGCTCAGTGATCGAGTGGTTTGGGTTACAGCTGCTGGATCGGATGACTGAAAGGAAAAGTGGCTCAGTTTCTCCTCAAGACTGCTGAATCCTTCTCTTCTCTTCTCTTCTCTTCTCTTCTCTTCTGATCTGATCTGATCTGATCTGAGCCGTTCAAAGCCAGCCATTGTACATTTTCACATCATAAAGTGGGATGCTAAAAATACATTTCCCAGAGTTCCGATGTGTCCGTGCTTTAAAATGTGATGCTTAAGTGATGGTTAAACCCGAAAGTGTGAGATTAAAGTGAGCTTCCTCACCCAGTCCTCCTGCTCCGAGGAAAACTCCCCCAACCGCGTCTGCATCGCAGTCTTTAGACACGCCGATGATGATGCAGCCGGATACGATACTGAGGAGGGCCGAGCCCACCCGCAGCCCATGGTACTCCCCAATACTGACTGCGTTCATTCACACACACACACGCACGGACAAAACACACTCACATGCAGGCATCCAAACACACACACACACACACACACCTGAGACTCACTGACACCCCGAAATAGATCTGTGAAGCAAAAACAGGAATGGGACAGTACATTAATACACACCTGAAACACACACACATTCGGCTGATACACACCTGCAACACACATATACACCTGAAACACACCCTAAACACACCTTAAACACGAGCAGACCTGAAACATACACTAAACACCTGAAACACACCTGAAACACCTTAAACACACCTGAAACACACCTGAAACACATCCTAAACACACCTTAAACACACGCAGACCTGAAACACACCTCGGACACAGCCTTTACAGAGAGGACAGGAGCTAAAATGACACTCACACCCCCAAAAACACCCCAAACACACACTCACCTGTAACAGTCCCACACACCTGTACACTCACACGTGCATACAGACCTGTAACCTGGCAGCAGACCGAGTGTGTGATCAGGACAGAGTTCTAAAGCCAGCAGATTGACTGTAACTCTCCCTAAAGTCCATTGTGTGTGTGTGTGTGTGTGTGTGTGTGTGTGTTCCATTTTCTCCCATTGCCTCATCCATGTTTAACGAACTTGCTCCGGTTTCCTGCGTCACATTCCGGCTCCAACTCCACACTAATTAGGACCTGATTGATGGAGGCTAATCGGTTTAACAAGGCCGGCTCGGCCAGCGCTAACAGACGTGTTTCTCAATATAGCTCCTTTCATTTCCCCACTACTGAATATTACAGCATTTTACTCCCATACACTCTGTTCTACACAATCCTTTAACATACACTACCACTCTAACCGTCGGCGTTCGCTCACGTCACCTCACTGACACTTACAGGGTGAGATAAAAGCGTGATCAAAGCCCCACACACACACACACACACACACACACACACACACACACACACACATTATGATTTTATCGTACAACGTCATTAAGTTTCGCACAAATAACTTTAATATCGGAGCACGATATAAACGAATAAAAAGTCCAATAACTGCGTGCGCTGGATCAAGCGCTATTCTACGTGCTGCTCAATAATGAGCGCGGAAGCCATTTTGTTTTGCCGTGTGATCATCTAACACGATAACTACAACTAGGACTATTCATGCAGCAATATATTGGCGATATACAAGACACCTATTAGATTTATTCCTACGCATTTCGCAAAATCTCCTCATTCATACTGTATATCATCGTATTAGAGTTTCCATTTGAAATGTTCCGAATTGTATCTTGCTTTTATGCTACGCCCTATTACATTCGGTCCGTATTTTCTATCCCGTCCCCTGTCCGATTTTTTTTCAGGTTTAAATCCGAGTGTTTTGTCTTGAGATGCTTTTACTCAAGAAAAATATCTGGCAACCTCGGAGGTGTGTACAGTACTACATGCAGGTGATTTTTAATAATCCGAATATGAAATGTGTCCGAAAATCCGATTACGCTGACCCGACTCTGTCTACACGGGACTTTCCCCCACGTAAATATCGATGAACCTTCGGTACAAGCCTACCTTAACTGTTAGCTAAGCTCAGGGCTCAGAGTGTAAAAATACTACTCTAAATACGTTAAACATGTTTTGGACAGCATTGTTTAGCCGGATATAACGCCAGCTTACTCCGAGGTGTGTGTTTTCGTGAATAAATGAGCGAGTGCGTGGGCGCGTTACTACATTAATTGTTGAATCTTATTCACGGTGGGTCGTTATGACTCAGTTAAAACGAATATATCCAAGAGTACTGTATGAGAAAGGACACACACACACACACACACTCCATTCATCTTTTAAATTATTCAGATTACACGCTGTTCCACACACACACACACACACACACACACACATTCCTGCTCGTGTTGAGCTCTATCTGGTTACACTGTAAAACTCATCTGAGTAATGACTTGATGTTCCTGATCTCCTGGTGAGGATGTTTTTTAACTACGGAGCAGTGAAAACAGATTGTATAACAGGATCGTGGTTCAGTGAAGGACACGTCATTTAATTTAATCACTGAGACTAAAAATCCACTTTAACCTCACAGCACTGTCGAGTTCTGGATCCTGATTGGTCAGAAGGTGTTGATTAGTTTCCTAGAACAGCGGTTCTGACAGTAGCGCAGGTTTATATCAGCGCACTCGTTCTGATACGTCATCGTTTCTATAGCGACAGCAAGTTCACCAGAACTCGTACGGCGGACGCGCCACGTAAACAAAAAGAATAAAGAGTCATTCTTGTGGTGAAGTTTTCAGGAAGGAGACGTTCATGGAAGGAGTCTCCAGTGTCAGAGGTTAAGCTGTAGCCTTTAAGGGTTTTGTTTACAGTAATAAATGAAAAACTGTTGAAAAATGTACCGTAACAGCAGTGTTTTATTCTTTACAAAAAAAAAAAAAAAAACTATTCATATTATTTATTTAGATTTGTTCTTGGATTTGTTCACTTTTATTACTGACATTTATTTTCTTTTTAATATTGTTATTATTTTTTACGCTGTTATGGTTCCCCCCCCCCCACGCCTGTAATGTAAATAACACCGTACTCACGAATAATTAAATGCGTTTTCTAATCTCTGATCGACTTTGGATGAAGTTCCCTAATCTGATCTCCTCTAATCAGCCAGATTTCCCATGATTCCTCAGGAAGGCAAAGCGAGGAGAGGCGAGGCGAGGCGAGCTGTACATCATCAAGGCCTGAGTCGGTCCACAAAAAGGGCGCCGAGTTACCATAGGGATGACGTTTCCATGGCAACAGAGGGGAGGCGGGTGGGTTGAGTGGGATTAACGGAGGAGAATCGGGTAACGGAGCAACGATCACGCGTGCAGGAAGGAGCGGTGACACATTTCCCGCTCAGACGCCTCACCCACCCACATCCTGCCGCATGTTTATGAATGAAACACACGTCTATTAATAGGGGCAGTGTGTGTAATACATGTGTGTGTGTGTGCTGATACTAATGACATTTAGCATGGTTAAAGGGTTGCTAATCTATATAATCTGCATATTAGATGAATTTTTTATTGCAAAAGTGCAAGAAGGACACGTCGTAAGAAATAAAAATCCACTACAAACATTTTATTGCATCATTCCTCCACTCCTCAATGTTCCTGTTATATTCCAGAGTTTGGGTTTTTATTTCTTAATGAACAACAGGAGCGACCGGGTCGTACCACTTAGCACTTAGTGTTTTGGACTATTCCTATTTCTGAATGATCCTTCAAGGTGTTGTGGAGGGGAGAGGTTTCTGAAACTCACAACAGCTGGGGTTCCTCAGGGATCCGTTCTGGGTCCACTGCTCTTTTCTATTTATACTACATCTCTGCGGCCTGTGATTGAGTCTCACGGCTTCTCGTATCCCTGCTATGTTGATGAAACCCAGCTCTATTTATCCTTCCAGGCCTGATGATCCATCCGTCTCACTACGCCTCTCTACCTGCCTGTCTGACCTCTCAAACTGGTGGAGGGAACGCTTCCAGGAGCTACCCGCATCAAATTCAAGGCCGGGTCTGGAACAGCACCTCCCAACCTCAACACTCTCCATCGAGGTTTACGTTCCCTCACGCAACCTGCAATCGGTTAACGACCGACGCCTGGTACGGTGCCTACTCAGCGAGGCACGAGGTCCTTTCCAGAACCTTCAGACTGACTGTCGCTCGGTAGTGGAATGAAATTCCAACCTCTTTGCTTTGCTTGTATTTCCTCATTTGTAAGTCTCTCTGGATAAAAGCGTCTGCTAAACGAGTAAATGTATAAAACGTGTGAAAATGAAACACGAGTGGCCTGTAGATTGAGTTGTGTAATGGAGGGATAAGTGGCTCTAACGGCTCACTTCACGCACAGGATCTCACCACGCTTCAGTTCTAACAGCGGAAATAGTTTTTTAATTCCGCTTTCAGATGCGCAGCGGTAGAACTCACGACGTGCACGAAGCATGAAGTGTTTTTGTTAAACGCTGTTATTGAATTTCTGACTGACCCTGAAAACCGTGCGGCGGTTTATGGAGTCAAGTCATGCTGCGCTTTTACTACTTAAAACAGCTGGAGCTGTGCGGCTGATGTGTGGCTAACGGTTAACACAAGCTTTAGCTTAGTTTAGCATGACCACCATTTTATCCTCACGTTATACAGAAAAATAATCAGCGACAGGCGGGCGTGATGAAGTGGACCTACTGCTTATTTTCCGATAGCGACAGTGTTTTATTCCTCTCGGACCTCAGCAGTTACGTTATTGTACTTTTTGTCCGTTTATAGCTACACTTGATGATTCGGATCTTTATCTAGCTACCAGTGATGGAAAAAATGCACACATATGTCGTTTACATGATTTAAAGATTGATCAGTGGCTCAGATGAACCAAAAACATTATTTGGGTTATTTAAAGTCCTGGGACAGTTGAGGAATTGCTTCCTGATTAGGGTTGATACCCGTGTCGGTTCTAAACACAGTATAGGCTCTTATGTAACGTTCACGTGAACGAGCGCAAACAATTACGGTGGAATAATATTAACGCAGAGCAAAATGCGAGCGGAAGGCCTCGCAGCCATGGCGTGGGAGTGGATAATGATGAGCGTTAAGTGGACATTGTTGAAACGTTGTGGGCGTTATTGCAGGGAGAGGAAATCAGCGGAGATTACGAAGACCTGACAGTAGATAATTAGCCTGGTCGGACCTCGGGCAGATCATTTAGACATCCATTTTATTCTACAAATGGCCGTGAGCTGCCCCGGCCTGGCCTCGTATCCCTCGCCGACGATGAGACCACACACACCGAGCCTTCAGCTGTGAACTCAATTACACCTCTGAGAGGAAGGAAAAAAACTGCCGTGGAACCATTTTGCAGCTCTGAGGATCCTTAGGTGAGGGATTACTGAGAGAATACAATCTGACCCTGAGCTCAGTGTTTTAATCATATAGATATATAAATATATATACGTGCACAACACAAACATAACACAAAAATGTACATATTATAATAAAAAAAAAACAATAAGAGAGAAGAATATATTTTTAAAAATGTCAAAATTCATTTGTGAATCTAATTGTATTTGTAACTGTATAAACTGTATTAATAAATATTTATTACATGTATATGATGTGTACTTCATTCATTTTATATCATAATTTTTTATAGAATTATATAAATTATTTAACACACACACGTTATAAATAAACACATTTATTCCTAAATAAATTTTTAAAAAATGAAAAGTAATGTGGACCAAGCATACATTTTAATTTTACTGAGAGGCCTATTAGTGTATTAAGAATACTTTAACCGAGTATTTAAAAAAAAATCTAAGAATAAGAATAATAATTATTTATCATGTAGCAATAATTAAGAAATAAGTTTATTTATATATTAATTTTTAAAAAAATTATTATTAATTAATATGAAGAAAAAAGATCAAAGATCAAACCTAACAGCCGAACAGTAAAAAATACGTTCTTAAATAAGCAACAGGAACAATAGTACAGTCAGTACAGTATCCGAGAGTGAACACAGCAGTACTTCACAAGTTTAATAATCATGAAACAGTAATACGAGGCTCAGTAATAACCTGAGCGCTGCTTTTATAATTCAGTGACATTTACACAAATGGCCTCTGAGCTCTAGTTAAGCTTGACTTAATGCTCTAATTATAATGTTTTGCTTGTTTTCTTTGCTCTGAGGATCGCAGCGTGTGTCAGGACCTGCAGCGTGAAAAACAGCCTTCAGTCATCCTGATGCTACGGTCTGAAGGTCACTGATTTTACTCTCTATTACTCTTTATTCATAAAACTCTCATCTCTTTCTCCATGTTTGGTCACTGAGCAGCAGCAGGGCGTGGCCACAGTCTTAACTGTTCTTATCTGTGGAAAATCTCTGTATCGCGGAAACAGAAATCGAAACAATTTTTTAACTTATTATTTTTATTATTATTCATACGCTCATACTGTAGACTTCCATCATCTAATGACTAACACCTGAGACTGACTCATTATTAACATGATTATCTCTACCGCTTTCAGTCAATATGAACGTGGTAATAACTTCACATCATCTGTGTTATGATGGTGTACAGCTACATCTGCTGGTCAGACAGGAAACCAGACACGACAACTTCCTGTACTTAGCAATTTTGTGCCCCACAGCTATGAATGTTTTTTTTTTTTATCTCCATTTTTTTTTTTAAATATACCCCAGCTTTATTCAACAACACCATCTTCCATACATCTCACCTCTAACTAGCCAATTTTAATATACAACCCCAATTCCAAAAAAAAGTTGGGACGATATGGAAAATGCAAAAACAAACAAAAAAAAGAGTCCTTAGAAAATTCAGTTCACACCGTACTGTACTCAGAACACATTATTAACACATTATTTGATGTTTTACTTTGTGAATTTAATTTATTGATTTAATTTATCTGATGACTGCGACACACTCCAAAAAAGTTGGGACAGTCGACTGTTTAGCACTGTGTAACATCAGCTTTTCTTTTAATAACACTTATTAAGCGTTTGGGCGCCGAGTGAAGACACCTGTTGGTTAAGTTTAGCAAGAGGAATTTTCCCCGTTCGTTCATTATGCACTTCTTCAGCTGAGCGACTGTACGTGCCTTCGCTGCCTTATTTTGTGCTTCATAATGTGCCACGCGTTCTCAGTGGGAGACGGGTCAGGACTGCAGCAGGCCATGCTCGCACCCGCACTCTCTGCTTACGCAGCCACGCGCTTGTAATCCGGGCAGAATGTGGTCCGCCGTTGTTCTGCTCTGGATGGCAGCACATGTTGCTCCAAAATGTGTACATATCTTTCTGCATTAATGCTGCCTTCACAGATATGAAAGTTACTCATAACATGGGCACTGACACGCCCCCATACCATGGGTACTGACACGCCCCCATACCATGGACACCGACACGCCCCCATACCATGACAGACGCTGGCTTTTGGACCTGACGCTGATAACAGCTCGGACGGTCCTTTTCCTCTTTGGCCCGGAGAACACGACGGCTGTTTTGTCCAAAAACTATTTGAAATGTCGACTCGTCGGACCACAAAACACGATTCCACTGTGCTACTGTCCATCTCAGATGAGACTGAGCCCAGAGAAGTGGGCGGAGCTTCTGAACAGTGTTGATGTACGGCTTCTGCTTTGCATAGTAAAGCCTTAACTTGCATCTGCGGATGCAGCGGCGAATGGTGTCGACGACAAAGGTTTACCAAAGTATTCCCGAGCCCATGTCAGGATCTCCATTACAGACTCGTGACCGTTTTTAACTCAGTGACGTCTGAGGGATCGGAGATCACGCGCATTCAGAAGCCTAACGATTTGTCTTTGGGGAATGTTGATCTCAAAGTGTTGGATTATTCGCTGACGCATCTGTTGGCAGATCGGCGAGCCTCGAAACATCCTTGCTCTTGAAGGACTGTGCCTTTTTTGGAGTCTCCTTACTGTATATACTATGATTAGACAATTGCCTCACCTGTTTCACATCACCTTCTTATTTCAACTTCACACATCGCTATCAATCCTAAATTGCCCCTGTCCCAACTTTTTTGGAATGTGTTGCATGCATCAATTAAAAAATTTTTAAAAACTATGCAGTTGATCAGGTAAAACAACAAATACCTTGTCTTTATACATTTAAAAAAAAAAAAAAAAAAAACATGTCAAAGTACATTTACACATCACTCCTCTTTGTTTTTTATTAGCATTTTCCATACTGTCCCAACTTTTTCGGAATTGGGGTTGTAAATGGAGTTGTAAATCTTCTAAATATTTACATAAACATCCGAATTTCCTTTCACACTAACGACGGCGTGCACTGGACAATCCTGACACCCTGTGTTAGATCTAATCCATCGGAGTGTAGTCTGATGTCTTTACGCGCATCACTGGAAGAGATAAGACTTGAAAATTGTATCTTTTGTACAAACGAGTTAACAACATGATCGATATCACACACTTGCTTCAGTTTAAACAGTGTCCTAGAAATGGTGCAGAATTTTGGATAGTTTCTTGTCACAAACTTGCTAACGGTTATTTATTATTTTGTCTAAAACCAGTAGCAAGCTAACTAACATCATACCTAACTATTATACTGTGAGAACCAGTATCTAGGTTTGCTAGAATGCCTGCTAGTATTAGTTTATTATATTGTGCAAACTCTTATATATATAACACGCTAGCTAATATTAGACTATTATTATTTTTATGACTACTGTTTTGTATGCAAAGTAAATAGCTAGCAAATTATGGTGCCATGCTACTAGCTAACATTAGGCCAACTACTATATTGTGCAAAAACCATAGCCAACTTCGATAGCAAGCTGGCTAACATGAGACTACTGTACTGTGCGAACAAAGTAGTAGACTATTATAGAAAATAAACCAGTAGCTAGAATCGCCGGCATGCTAGCTAACGTTAGACTATATATTGTGAGCTTTACACGCTTTACATATAACATCCGGCTAAATCTTATATTATGTAAACCAGTAACCAGGTTCACTAGCAAGCTAGCTAGCTAGCTAACTAATGTGTTACATAAGCCAGTAGCTAGGTTAGCTAACACTAACCTAGGCTAACTATTTTTAATGGATAATTAAAGCCATTAGCCATTTATTTACTCTCAATTAGTGGAAATTAGCAATAACTAAATTGCTTAGCCTTTGCTTATCATATACAGAGCGTAACACATATGGAATATACTTTAAAAAGCCAAAAACCTGAGGTAAAATTGATGTAACTAGCTTATTTCAATTTAACGTCTTTGTGCCGCCGAATTACGACAGAGGTGTTTAAGACGGAGATGTTAGGAAGAGGCATGTGATATAATTTAGGACAGTAAACAGAGATGTCTTGTTTCTCTCCATTACACCGCTGAATAAATGCTAAACCCCAGCTTCATTCCCCGTGACCAGGAAACTCGATTTGTCCAATTTTCCAGGGTAATGTAATGGAAGAGACGGTGGGAGTGAAACAGTAAAGAGATTTTCTTGTGTTGAATATCAGCTGAGTGAATCTGGGTGATTAGTTTATGTGTGTTTATGTGTTAATAACATCAGCATGGAATTCATTCTAACACTCGCATCAGCACTTAACACACAGGAGATGACTGATGACTGCATCGGACATCAGCGTGTATTAGACGTGTTTAGCCTCCGGGTTAGCATCGAGCGCTAAATATGCATTCCTTACATGCGAATTTCCGACTGTTCCGGATTGATTTTTTTTTTATTTGTTTTTACTTTTATTTTAATCACAGCTGTGATTTGCACCTCTCCATATTTTTATCACCGTTACGTGACTTGCGAGGGTCCACACTCATCTGTCCTCGTTGTGTTAAAAGTTCTTTGGTTTAACTCACATTTTCACATATGTCTATTTTTTTTAATTCATATTCTTATCATAATAGTTGTTGTTAGAGTAAAGATAAGTAGTTTTTTTTAAAGGGTGCCAATAATTATAGAGCTGGCATACAGAAGAAAAAAAAATGAACCAGAACGACAAGTTCGGTACAAGCTAACCATCATTAGGCTAACTCTTATATTGTGTAGGTTTGATATTAAGCTAGCTAGTTTGCTGTCATTCCACATTGAGGTTGGGGGGCATGGCCTAACGTCTGAACTACTAAAATATACGCATTCGTTTGATCTTTTCTACACCATTCACCGGGTTTAAGATTGAAATGAATTCGACACATTGTTCATCTTGACCGAAGTTATTGAGCGGAAACTCTTCATAAGTTTTCTGTGTGTTAAAGGAGTTCATGTCCACGATGTTTGAGACTGAGATGTGTTAGCTGTGAGGCTAATGTAGCTAACAAGTAATGGAAGCTTACAGCTACCAGATTAGCGTTGAATTATAATAATAATAATAAACTTTATTTTTATACAGCGCCTTTAAAGCAGCTTTTCAAGGCACTTTACACAATAAGAAAAAAAACACAGATAATTATGACACACTCGGTTCAAAATACAACTGCTTGTCTCAGTGACAATATTTGCTTTAGTAAACACAGGTTAAGCTAAAGTTTAGGCCCCGCCCCCTTATCTGAGTGTGATGCTGGTGCACTGAACTGTGTGAGCTAAAAATCGGGTTTGTGAGATTTAAAGTTAGAACAATGGCCTAAACATCAGCTTAGATTTCACCCAGCCTCTGTGTGTGTGTGTGTGTGTGTGTGTGTGTGTGTGTGTGAAATCGTTGTTCTCCCACCATGTCCGGATTCCTCTAATTCCTCTCAGATTGTTCCCTCCTCTTGTCCTCCTTGAACGGAGCCGAAAGGCCTTTGCGATGTCACACCCAGAACCGGAGGAACCAGTTGGACCTGCAGCTCCACAGTCCAGTGAAACTCACTCACTGAGGGCCCAGTCAGGATGGAGATCCCAGAACGCTGATCCAGAGTCGCTTATCATGGGCTGATATTCATCATGCTCGTGAGTTTTATTCAGAAGAAGCAATGTGAAGACATTTAGCAATGAGAAAATGGTTAGTAACTGAAGAGTCACATGTCAAAAGTTGTCCCATTTGTGCATATAAACAGATGCGCATAACAAAGAGCTCTGCTTTAAAGCTGATTGAACGTGTCTACTGGTTTCTACGAGCTAGGGAAAAAAAACCCCGAAAATGATCCCACTCTGAGACGTGTCTTAAATGTCATTCTGAATCCACGCAAAGATCGGAATCGTCGCTGATCTCCTTCAGATCAGATCTGCAGCCGGTTTCAGTCTCGGTACTCTCACAGGACATCTGCTGTCTGCAGGGCTGAACCTGAAATGTCAATCAGGACCTCAGATGGTTGCTGAAGCTAACAGATTAAAACCAGTACTGCAAAGACAATAAAAAGAGCGCTTTATGATATTAAAAACAGTTATTTTGAAAAGAAGGAAATTTCTAGTAAAAAACGTTTAGGAAATTACAAACACAAATCGTTACTATAGAGACAGGGACAAAAAGTTTAGTGTGTTAAAATCTCAAATATCTACTGAAAAACAAAACTTCTGTTGAATTGACGGTAAAAAGGGACACGTTTAAGACATTAAAAACCCCAACTTTCAGTTGGAAACGTGGACATTCAAACTCGGACATTAAAAACCCAAATATCGATAGTAAAGATGAATAAATAACAACACGTGTAAACATAAAAAATTATACCACAAAATAATAAGTAAGACAAACTCAAGAACTCAAGAATAAAAACCCCAAATATCTATTAAAAACTGTAAAAAAAAAAAAAAAATTGTTAAAAATAAATTAAAATAAATTAATAATAATAATAAAAATTTAAATACAAATTACACGTGTTTAAAAAATAATTCTATTGGAAAGACAATAAAAAGGCAGATTTAAGATATTTAATTTCCAATTTCCACGTGAAAATACGGTAAAGAGACACGCTTAGGACATGACAACAAAAAGAGAAACTTTCTATGAAGCTAATTAAAAAAAAAAAAAAAAGACACACATTTAAGATAATACAAACCTAAATTTGTATTGTCAAGACAAATAACACATTTTCTATTGTAAACCTTAAAGCTTTAAAATGATATTTGGTTAAAAAATAAATAAATAAATTGCACATAAGTATATAAAGATGTTCAATATGTAGTGTGCGTTTAAAAGAATCTGACTGTAGAAGCTGTGTCATGGTCTTCATCACAACATTGAACCGTTTTCTGTTTAATTTCATTGAAATGTGATCCAGATCATGTGTGTCCGGGATTGTGGTGTTTATCTTCATATAAATTATTTTGATTAATGAAACCTTTTGTTGTTTTTGATCATGTTTCGCTCCTTAAACTGACTGTTACAGCAAACTGAAAAGCTGTGTGTGTGTGTGTGTGTTGTGGCTTGAACAATACAGCTTTTCATTATCACACACACACACACACACACACACACACACACACACACACACACACACATCCCTTGAATTCTCACCCACTTCTTCAGCATAGCAAAAGCAAAGCAGTGCTGAAGATCAGGCATTCTTTCAGCAGCCAGTAGGAAGCCTGGATTTTTGGTTGCAGTGGGCGTGGCTGGGGCAGGGTGTGGTTGAAAGCAGCAGGTGGGTGGGGTTTCAGTGAGTGGTGGCTTTTACTCTCAGTTAAATTGAGAGCTGAGTTTCCCATTCACTTCTGGTTTGTTACTGCCAACACACACACACACACACACACACACACACACACCTTGTTTTTCTGTTTTTTTTTTCTCTTCATGCTGCTGGAAACGGTGTTTAAATGAAGACCTACAAGGCTGAAGCTCAAAAACAGGCACTTTAGCTTGGAGTAGGCTCAGATTTGGAGGATATTTGGGCTGAGTGTTTGGCACATTGGGCCTGAGGTGTGAGGTAACAGGTGAGCAAAGTTTGCTTGCATAGTTCAATGCTGAATGAAAGATTTAAACTTTAAATGTCATGCTTCACCATGTGCCCTTTCTTCCTTTTAAATTAATTTCTAACTTTCCCAGAGAGAGAGAGAGTGAGAGAGAGAGAGAGAGAGAGCAGAAACTAAGCATTTTCATATATATCTTTGGATTTGAACTTGATCTTTCTCATTGTATCTGAGCCTGTATCTGTGTTTTCATCACTCTCTTCTGTCCTCGTATACCTGCATGACTCGCTCAGCTCCTCTCCACCTCACCTGTCTGACTGGCTTTACCCACTTAGTCATACAGGCTCATGCTAAAGAAGAAGCAAAAAAACACCACACAGCTGTAATTATTCCTGTCTTGTAGCTTTTAAATGGAAATTTTCTAACAAACCACTTAATTTTTTTTCTCTGTCTGTCTATGAACACAGGTTTGTTTCTGTCAGGGCAGGAAATGAAGCGACACCGCTGTCTTCTAAACAGTGAAATTTAACAACAGTGAAAACTTGAGTGGATTTTATTCAAGGTCTGGGGTTTGAACTGTTGCTCAGTCTGAGGAAATACTGAACTATCTTTTGACCCAGACTCTTGATTTGTAGATGAACTGTAATTTGCTATAATTTTTTTTAAAAATTTATTTAACTTTCCAGAATATCCTGTAAAATGGCTGCGTAGTTCATTTTCTTTTTTTTAAATAAGAAATAGGAATGAAGGTGTGTGTGAGTTTGGATGAAATTGAAATGAGCTGAAAACCTCCTCTTTTCTTAAATAGAAAATTTTCATTCAAAAACAAACTTCTCAGACTTGGCATGTACGCTTGAGTATAAAAGCTTTCGTTTGTTTCCATCAGGGCAGTAAAAGGTGTGACACAGCTGTAGTATAGAGTAGACAG
The DNA here is from genome assembly GCF_023375685.1 of Ictalurus furcatus. Lineage (NCBI taxonomy): Eukaryota > Metazoa > Chordata > Actinopteri > Siluriformes > Ictaluridae > Ictalurus > Ictalurus furcatus. Next base: position 22,954,355 of record NC_071274.1, read on the forward strand.
GACACATTCCCTCACTATTTTACTCAGGATAAGCAAAACACAGATTGTACAGATCCACGTGTAATCTCAAAAGATGTTTCTGACTTGGTTGTGATCAAGAATGAAGATTTTTTTTTTTTGCTTGTTTCTGTCAGGACCAGAAAAGCAGTAACACAGGGGGTGTTTGTCAGGGCAGGAAAAAGAGTGACACACCCTTACTGTAGGCAGTAAAATTTAACAGCATTGACAATTTGGAGCATTTTCATAAAGGTTAATCTGAGGAAATACAGATGGGACATTAGCCATAATGTGCCAAAAAGTCTCCTGATTTGGAGTAGAGACTAACTTATTTATTTTATTTAGTTTGCTTTCTTACTTATTTACCATTTGGACAAAGTTTTATGTTCTTAACAACATATAAATACACTTTTTAAAAAAAATAATACTTTTTTTGATCTGCTTAGCATGACTAGCTCTTTGTTTCTGTCAGGATGGGAAAGAACGTGACACTGCTAGCATTCATCATAAATGAAGTTTTAGCACTTGACATTTTCACTAAATGTTCTGAATTTAAAATGTTAAATGAAGTCTGAGGGAACACCAACTCCTTCACAGTACTGTATATGCACCGTTTTGCATCTTTTCTAGAAACTTCCCCAGTATTTTACAGGGTGATGAGACCATAAGAGATCCATATCTTCTGTAAATTCGGTTATGATATCGGGGATATTGTCTGTATCGTCTGTAACGCAACCCAAGTGCTCACAATTTATTGCCCCACTTTGTCCTTCTGGTGGACCCGTAATGGTTGTACGTAGAATCCTACAACAAAAAGTCTTTTCCTTTCACAAGCTAAACTGTTAGTGCGCTAACAACCACTAACTATCCACTGAACCCTTTAAGAACCCTTTTTATCCTAAGAGTGTGTGTATTTACTGGACTAGTGTGCGACACAAACTCCACGTCATGACTCGTTATCTTCTTAATATCTAGAATGGGTACTACTTTCTAGCGCTCTTGGTGAAAATGGGGTTCTTCAGGGGTACAGTGAGTGAGTATGGGTTTTCTGATACAGAAGCACTCGCGTATCTTGTAGAGTTCTACATGGAACCTTTTAAGAGAGAACCAAATGACCCTTCGGAATGTGGACCGGCACTCTGCTTCCCTTCTGATATTTAATTAATTTATTTATTTTGGATGAAGGTGTTTTTTTACATGGTCAAGTCCTACAGAGGAAACGCAGCGAGCGGCACGTCTCCTGATCTTCATCCTGACTTGTTCTTCTCGGTTGTTCTTTACTCATTGCTGACCTTCTTGAGAAGAAGCCCGTGTTCTGTTCTGTTCTCTGTCGACCTGCACCGTTGTGTTGAACACGTTTAGATCGACGCGCACGCCAACTAGTCGAGCAGGTCGTGGCGCTGAACGCTGGCCACGTGCCATCTTGCTCACCAGCGCAGGAATGGTGTTTAATGTGCCGTGATCTGTTTTATGAGCACGCCGTCTCGGGTCTCGCCTGGACCATTTGCATCGTCGTCATTTCCCTTTGCAAATGAACAGCGTCTCCTTTTCTCTTCTCTTCTTCTTCTTCTTCTTCTTCTTTTTTTTTTTCTTTCTGGAAAGCTGGTATCTAAACTGCCCTGAATAAGCGCACTCTATCGCAGCTCTGTCACTCATCTGTCCGAGCTCAGGGTCTGGCGTTTATTCTGCGCACCTGGACAGGTGTTTCCTGTTTGCCTTGGCTCACTCCTCACTCATTGTTGACTCGTGAGTAGTGTATTCGTGGTGTATTTATTAAGCTGCCTGATGTCTCATTTTTCACCCTTTTCCTTTTTTTTCCCCCCTTTTTAGTTTACAAATCGGCTGAAGTGACACAAGAAAGATGATTCAGGAAGTGTTTTCAAATCTCATGAGGTTCTACGACTACCTCCTCAAACGAACAGGTGAGTACACTGTGCACTGGAAAAACCCTCGCTTTGTGATCTCACACATTAGGTTTGTGATGTACAGTACAATCTTACCCACAGTTATTTTGATTGGCTGTTCGACTCCTTGCTGTTCTACCAGTGGATGTTGTACTGAACATGATCACATGGTCTGTCTTCTGACTGCGGATGCGATCGTGGATCTAATAGCCGATTTTATTTCTATAATATTATTCATTTTTATTTGACACATTTTGAACACAAGACGTCGATTCTATGAGAGTATCGTAACTGCACGTCTTTGTTACCTCGCTGTGTCGTTTCCCATCGGTTAACTAGCTAAGATGTGTACTCGCTAGCTTTATTTACAGCTGGATTTGCACGTCGCGAGTGTATGATATCTTGGGATGCGGATATCTACGGGCAGTGATACGTACAAGGCCTTTTTCTTGAAGAAACGTCAGCAGGTGGGGTTTTTCCACACCATGCTAGGTTCTTTAGTAATGCGTCTTCATACTTCCATCCTTCTTAACCAATCGTACACCTCTCGGGTGTAACCCCGCCCCAAAGCTCCAACCCGAGCCCCAAGTTCAAGTAAAGTTGCTTCAGTTACCGTGTATTCCAGATTATTGGTCTTCCAAGATTATAAGAGAATGAGTTAGTCTGTGGTTTAGTCTAGCGTTTGTCCCGTTAGTACTGGCGTAGTATTGTTTACGAGAACCGTTGATATCCGCCTTCCTCAGTTAACGCTTCAGATATGGTTCTCAATTTTGGATTAGAACAGTAACGATATGTGGGCGGGGCTTCGTATTGACCAGCCGGCTTTATACTAGCTTTATAAGTAAAAATGATGTAGCTGCCAGAGAATATGGCAGTAGTCTGTTCTGATGATTTGCTGAAACATTTTCCATTATTTGCGATCGGATATACTGAAAATGATCTTTAATCTGTCCTCAGATGTGCGAGTACGGGATTACCCGCTGATGCAGAGCCCGATCACGATGACCCTCATCTTACTGAGCTACGTGTTTCTTGTACTGTACGTCGGGCCGCGCTACATGGCCAGCCGCAAACCTTACAACCTCAAAACCCCCATGGTCGTTTACAACTTCTCCATGGTGTTCTTCAACGCCTACATTGTTTACGAGGTGGGAAACTGCGCTTCTCTTCAAAGGTCTTAGTTCTTAAGTTCTTCCCATGAAAGTAAATCGGCGTGCAAATTTTATTCACGTTTGTTCTAACCCGGCCTTTAAGGATGGAAATGGCGCTCCTTACCGAGCCGACTTTGCATAAAAACCATTAAACTGTCGGTCACCTCCCGTGAGGATAAAAGACGTGAGCGAATCGGATGGTAAAATACATCAAACCCGATATGATACCGATCCAGGGGTTCGGGGGGACATCGTTCCAAACCCAGTTCTGACGAGATGAGATCAGAACCTGATTGACTTCTCGTTTACTTCCTACTGTTTAATCTTAAATACTCTTCCTTTGTTTGCTAGTGACAAATACTACGTTCTTAGAAAATTTACAGTTTTTGATCGTCCCTTTGGAGGATCCCTTGAAGGTTCTATGTGGAACTCTTTAGAAGGTAACCCCTTTTGGAAGCTAAGAACCATTAAGTATCCAGTCAACCCTTAAAGAACCCTTCAAGGGCCTGTTCTAAGAGTAGACCAATTACACATAAAGTTTAGCTAAGTGCCAAACACCTTACCCAGTTAATACATATGGGGGGGGGGTTCCCTCAAGGGTTCTTTAAGGGTTCACTAGATGAACAAGGGTTCTACTTGGAACCTTGACAGGTTCACGGCATTTATGAGCAACAATTTTGAGTTCCACACACTTGGCCATTTAACACGTATGCTCTTAGGAAAATCAGGAGATAATTAAGGGTTCTACCTTGGAACCCTGAGAGGTTCTAAATATTAAGAAGAATATGACGAGCAATAATTTGGAGTTTGTACCACAGACTTATCCAGGTAACACCTACTGTCTTTATTATAATTTTTTTTTTAAAAAAGGGGTTCTTAATGGGTTCTTTAGGATTTCATGGTGTAATTAAAGTGGTGTTAATATCCAGGAAAAAGGTTCTACTTAGAACGTTTAAAGGTTCCCCAGCAGTGGGTCAACTTGAGTGCTCGGAATTTAAGCGTGTACGAGTGTAAATGAATCTGTCCGCGGCGTTCCCACTCCCAACCACACTTTTCCTCACCACCGGCTATTTATTTATTTATTTATTTATTTATTTATTCTGAATACACTGGATCCAACATGATGAAAGTATTGATCTGTCATTTGGATGCATGGAAGTGTGAACAGCCAATCAGATTTCACCCTTCGTCATTCCGATGGGGTTTTTTTTAATGAAGGCAGACGATTTGTTTGTTACTGAACAAAAGATGATAAATGTTTTAATGATTAATCTACTGCATATTGATGGTGTATATAGTGTAATAGTACGGAGAGATTATGTACTGTACGTACGTTTAAATAAATAAGAAACGTATCACACGGCACGTGTACGAGAGGAAGAATATGACGATAGTCACGTATTAAATGTCTCCAATCGGGTCGTTTCCTAAAAGGAATTTAAGGCCTGGATTTGAAATAACCGGTCCAGATGACATTCCAGAATGACGTCATTGGAATTCATAATGATCCGATGACATCGTCGCTCTACCTTTTTTCTTTTCTTTTTTTTTAAACCCAGGTTAAATGCTAACTCGTGTCTGAGCTCGAGATGAAGACATGAAAGGTGTGTAACCTGAAAGAAGGAATCCCGCTGCGTTTCAATACGTTTTCATTTTCCTGCTGCTTTATTTCAGTTCATGATGTCTGGCTGGGCGACGACGTTCACGTGGAGATGTGACCTCATCGACGTCTCGACCGCCCCGCAGACTCTCAGGGTAAACGTCAGCGTCTGCTCCATCACGTATCGGCTGATTGATCGTTTATATCTGCTATGATGTAATTGAGAGAAACGCAGGAACTAACATGTTTCGATAATGTTCCACATCAACCAATGTAACTATAAATGGATAAAAAAAAAAGATGAAATTTCTTAAAGTTCTTTAAGAATTGTAGGTAAGTTGCTATGGCGTAAGAGGAATAAAACACTGGTGGGGGGGGGGTGGGGGGGCGGGGTTCAGTGTGGTAACAGTGACTCCGCCCCGTTCCTGAGTGTTTTACTGTAACAGTGGTTTATTTCTGTCTTGTGGTATGAAAAGTGAGATTACAGATGGATGTTTTTGTTTCTACAGATGATTCGAGTGGCCTGGCTGTTCTACTTTTCAAAATATGTTGAACTTCTAGACACTGTAAGGACCTTGTTCTGTGTTTCTATAACCATGCGTCCAGTGTAGCGTTCACTACTTACTGAAGCAATCGCCTCTGGACGTTTAAAAAGAGATAAACAAATCTAATACGTCACCTCTCGTATCTCGTTAATATAATCTGTAATGCTCTTCGTGTGTGTGTGTGTGTGTGTGTGTGTGTGTGTGTGTGTGTGTGTGTGTGTGTGTGTTTCTGCAGGCTTTCTTTGTGCTGAGGAAGAAACACAGTCAGGTGACGTTCCTGCACATCTTTCACCACTCGGTCCTGCCCTGGAGCTGGTGGTGGGGCATCACTCTCACTCCAGGTGAGTCTTTCATCTGGTCTCGCAGTACTGCTGGGTTTTTAACTCCTGGGTTTTTATTTATTTATTTAATTAATTAATTTTTTTTAATGGATTGCATGCAAATTTGCCATAATAAAAATTAAACATAAAATAAATAAATTCAATCATTCCCCTCGCTCCCTCTCCCCATTTATAGAAAGATGTGGATGTGAAGGAGTTTATTTGGAATGGTACATGGCCGTGACCCGCCTCAATCCTTCCCACATTTTAAGCTTTTATTTCTCTTTTTAGGCGTCGACCCTTTAGAACTTGGTTTTGATTTGACTTGTAAAATTCCGTGGCTTGAGACGGACGTTCTGTGATATCGGATAACGATTTTAACGGGTAACCCTGGTGTCTTTCTCTGTGGTCTACGGCGAACATTCTTACTACTGAGCACGTCTTCGAGGACGAGGGTCCTAAACAATTTAATGACTTGATAGACTCTTGTTCCATCCCTGGCTCTTTTATACCTCAGACTTGGGTATGCTGCGCTACAGGCCTTCTCCTGCAGAGACGTTCGCTCTTTATCCGGTCTGCAACATCTCCCGGGAGTCTGCTAGCCACTCTTTTTAATATCAGGTTGGACAGGATTTCGGAGGTTTATTATCGTTTTTTAAAATTTATTTATTTATTTATTTGCGGAGAACTACAACGAATCGCAGGAAACAGTTTTGCGTGATGTTTGTTGGTAAATGAGACTCGTGTTCGACGCACGTGAATGGAGGAGGGCTTCGACTAAACGCTTGTCGCGATGACGTCACGTGACGCGTCTCGGCCCGAATCTGCGGAAAATCTGCTGTTTCGAAAAATCCTAAGCTCCTGCGAATATTGCGGAGTTTCTTTTGATCTCTGCGTTAATCTCCTGCAATATTGGAGGGACTGTAATAAGTGTATCTCTAATGCTCCTCGCCCCCGGGGGACCATGGAAGTACGGTGTTCTGTTTCACAAACGTTCTTCTGTTATGACTTAAAAACGAAAGATGATAATGGTGGGAAAAAGGGGAAAAAGTTTTCAGTTACTTTTCTGAAAGTGCTCTAGCTATTCTTTAAATATTTGTACACCCATCCTTGGCCTTAATACTCCAACACCAACTCTAACCTCTTTCATAATTTCTTAAGAGATTTTAAAAAAAAACAATCTTCTCCATTCGTCCACGTGTTCTTGAGAGAACGTGCTAGGAAAAACGTTTTGCTGGACATTTGCAACGACAAATCAAAATATAATGTTTCAGGTGTTCGAGGCTTAAGAACGCTGTGGAGGAGGGGGGGTGTACAAACTTTTGAGGCATTCATCCATATAATGAACGCTTCATATTGTAATGCGTCTCTTGCTTTGTTCACGCTTTATAACTCCGCCCCATCCGTTTCCGGATCGCAGCCGGGGGAATGGGTAGCTTCCACGCCATGATCAACGCGATGGTCCACGTCATCATGTACAGCTACTACGGCCTGTCCGCAGCCGGCCCGCGCTTTCAGAAGTACCTGTGGTGGAAGAAATACATGACCGCCATCCAGCTGGTGAGTGTGCTTTTATATTCCATTCCATTTCTATTCACATTACAGCTCACGTAGATCATTGGGATTTAGAACGGGTCCCAGTTTGTAGCTACGTTCTGGAACGTTGTTGAAGGTCCGCTTTAGATTCTGGTTGGATCGGCGACAAATTGGGAACGCATTTATTTCATTCATTTCCTGTTCCTGTTTCCACAGACTCAGTTTATCGTGGTGTCTGTCCACATCTCTCAGTATTACTTCATGGAAAACTGTGAATACCAGGTGCCCATATTCATCCACCTCATCCTGATGTACGGCGTGCTGTTCTTCATCCTCTTCTCCAACTTCTGGATCCAGGCTTACATCAAGGGCAAGCGGCTCCCGGTCGGCAGCGACGACAAACCCAAGCAGAATGGCTGCGCTAATGGTACCGAGGCGGCCATGTCGGCTAACGGCACACACCTGGAGAACGGCGGCGTGCACTACACTAACGGGTTTGCCGTGAACGGGAAAGTGAAGGAGGTATGAAGGAGAAGGAGGAAAAAGAAACACTACGGAAGCTGGCACTAGAAGGGCTAGCACGAAGGACGTGGCGAGAATGATCATAGTTCCTGGGTTTGTGGATGTTTTCGTGAGATCACGGGCCACGTTTCTGTTCACCTGCCTTACGGTTGTTTTTTTTATTTTTTTTTTGTATTTATTTGTCCACGGTGCATGAAGAGAAAGATGTCCAGCTTCACAGATGTCACGTTGACTTTTGTGTTTTTAGCACGTATGATTCTCCCGGTTTCTCGAGACCATGCATCTGAAATGAGTACGACTGTAAATAAATATTTGTGCAAAGTTAGGTAGTACGGATGGAATGGCTCTTTTTTTTTATTATTTTATTTTAAATGTGTATAACTTAAAAAAATAAACCACTTTTATATTAATCGCTGCTTTAAAGAGTTCATTTTGCAAAAGGTAGCTAAAGCTCATAAAACGTACTCGGGCTCGAACGTACGGATGTTTCAGCAGGAGGCGGAGCTTTCAGAACTGACATGCAATATGATCGACAGGTGAACGTAGTGGGCTTTAGCCTGATTGGTTGGATGCTGGTGGTCCATTTCACAATTTCACTAAACTCCTGGGGTCATGTGTTAGATGTTTTAGGCACATGCAAAGAAATGCTGTAGAGGAAATATAATGACGTTAAATGTTTCTTCACTTAAAAAAAGTTACTGTAAGAAATAGTAAATTAAACAGTCAGTATTTAGTGTGACACAAAAATAAAAATAGTCTGGGTACAATTAAAGCAGTTTTATAAGGAAGAGAGCGCTGAGGTGTACTGAACATCTTGCAGAACCAGACACAGATCTGCCAGAGACTTTGCACTCGCTTCTTATTGTTGCAGCCTTCATAATTCTGTTACCACTTAATATACTGCTTTCTTTACTGACAATGTTTAATTTTGTGCTGGAAAACTAATGTTTGGGAATCAAAAATTGTTTCTGTACTGATGATGTAGAAGTCATCAAATTAAAAAGAAAAAAAATCTATAATGAAGTTTGTACTTAAGGGGGTGCTAAAACTTTTGCTAAAACACAGTGTGGTATATAACTTTGACTCTAGATGAAATGTTCTGAGGTCTTCAATGTTTTCATGTGGAGTGCAGCTGTTTAAGACTGAGTGGAATAAGACACGGGTGATGCGGTAAGAAAATCAATCCCATGATGCTCGGCTGGTGTGATGAAGTCACTCCTACAGCGAGGTGGATTATCTTCCCGTAACAGCACATACCAGTGTTTCATTCCTCGTCAGTCCCTCTACGGGTTTGATCACAGACTCGATGAAACGCTGCAGGATTCCGAGGAGTCCTGTGAGGTCGTGACAGCGCTCGTTCAGTCAAATCCCTCTTCAGTTCACGTGCGTCAAACACTCATACAGCTACAGTCTCATTTACCAACAAACACTACCACCACACAGAACAACTTCATTTGCGATTTCACAGATTCAAGTAGTTTTCTGCCTGAAAAAAAGCCACCACAGAAACTGAAGTACAGAACAGACTCTTTAATACAACAGCGATTTGACATTAAAAAAATTTTTTTAAAAATCCATTTAGTTATCTTTAATGCTGTGGAACATCCACAAAACGAGTGAGCTCCTGTTGTCACTTACATTAGAGCAGCTATAAACAGGTGTCAGCTCTGCCTCTCTATTCTCTCCAATTTAAATAAAAATATTTAAAACAGCAGGCCGTCCAGCAATTTGCAATAATAATCAGACAACTTGAAACTCCTACTGTTACAGTACTGACAACGGAGACTCCTTCCCTACCGGTCAAGCTTCCACCATCTTTAACAGCACTTAATCAAGACAAACGAGCATTTTACTAAAGACACGAACGTCCCGGCCACGTCGACGGCACCGCGTTCGTGTCACTTCGGAGTCAAGTCACAAACTTAAAGGCAACCATGATTGTAAAGCATATTCATAAAAACATTGAACATTAAAATGTGTTCAATACAAGGAGTACACAAAAAATAAAAAAATTAAAAAGTTTTTAAAAAATTAAAAAAAAAAAATCCCCGTACACACATACACAAGAAATGCAGAAGCACGTTTCAGAAAACAAATGAAATACCAAAACAAAATCTTTATTTGAATTTTACAAGAACGCATTTGTACATTAACTTAGTGTGTCTGTGTGATTAAAAACGCCGCTTATCGGATGTGCTGCTGGATGATGCTGCTGCTCGCAGGCTTGGCTTTTTTGGTGGGATCTTTCTCGCAACACTTCCACAGGCGGATGGTTTCGTCCGAGCTGATGGACGCCAGGGTGGTGCCGTCGGGACTGAGGGCGATGTTCAGGATGCGGCCTTCGTGCCCTGGAAGACACAAGAACGTTAACGTTGTAGGGCAGCTTAAACATGTGGGGGAGGGGGAGGGGGAGACTGGGGTTTGTTGGACAATAGTAGAAACGATAGCGTTCAAAAGCAACGGAACGGACCTTCGAGCTCGGCCACCTTAGCGAGCGAGGGATATTTCCAGATGAAGATCTTGTCGTGTGAGAAACCGTGACCCGAGATGAGCTCCTTGTAGTTCGGTGCAAACACGAGAGATGAGACCTGAGAAGATTGGATGGATATTAGCAATGTTGTAGCAGCTAGAAACAGTCGCTTCCACAAAAAAAAAAAAAAAACCTTTTCGTAGCTTTTCATTTTACAGAGAAACCACAAAGTGTAAACTTCAGTCCTAAAGGTGTTGGAGAACTTAAAGTTACAGCTGCACCTCTGACTGTTAAAGCGCCGACACTGGAGACTCCTTCCATACACGTCACACGAACATCTCATTACACAAAACCATATCAAAATCACAGAACCTTCCGCTGTACACGTCCCCGTGTTCGAGCCGTTACTATAGAAACTATAACGCATCAGAACAAGCGCGTTAAACATAAACCTGCGCTACTCTGAGCTGCTGTTCTAGAAAAGTAAACCACCTCCTCTTCCGACCAATCGCAATCCAGAACTCGACAGCGTTGAATTCTGCTGTGCTAGCAATCTGTTCTTTTTCACCTGAGACTGCGTGTCCCAGGAAGTGACGCACGAGCCGCTGTTGACGTTCCAGATGCGAATGTGGCGGTCGCTGGTTCCTCCTCCCGATGCCAGGATGCTCGATTGCCACGGACACCACGCCAACGCCTGCACGCCAAACGAGACGAGCACGAAAATGAAAAACGAATCTGGTCAGTGGCGCACCGCTTAACGATTTTAACATGCCACACCCACCTTCACGGCTCCTTGGTGTTCGCTGAACGAGTGCACGGCCGTCTGAGCTCCGCCCTGCGTGCTCGGCCAGATGTTCACCAGGTTGTCGTTGCCGCCGCTGGCTAAATAGCGACCATCGGGAGACCAGGTGAGACCGCACACCTCCTGCGTGTGACCTCTGAGTGTGAACAGGTGATGATTGGCGACACGGACATCGTGCTGGTGGATCAAACCGGACCTGGAACCACTGCGAGAGAGATAGAGAGACACAGAGAGAGAGAGAGAGAGAGAGAGAGAGAGAGAGAGAGAGAGAGAGAGATCTGAGAAACAAGTGCACACACTTGAAGCGGTTATACTTCATATTACTCAGGACAGGTTTATGCCGAGGTTGTCTAGGAAGATCGAGTAGTTCCCATTGTGCACGGTTTGGTACAGTGGGTAACAGAACACCCGCGGGGTCGGAGGTGATGGCACCGTTTCCACACTCAGGTGGTAGTAGTCCTCCATCTCTCCAAGTGTCCCCCATCCTTCTCACTCTTCCCTACATGAACTTGGACTGTTTAATCTGTACAAGTCGTGTGTGTTAGTCGTAAAGCTGATCTGAAGCTCACGGACAGAATCTGTCAATCAAACGAGACAAAACCTGACAAATTGGTGCCGCGACCCAGATGGCACACCGACACCTATCCGGTCTGTTAAGCCGTTACTTGCAAACCATAACCTCGGGGTGGGAGGAAGATGCAGGTTCTCCAGGGCTCAATCACAGCGACGCTAGCTAATAGTCACCCTCTGTGAGCGAACATATGTGGAAGAGGGCAGATGGGGCTTTTATCAGCACGTCACACTGCCCTGTTGCACTAGCGTTACAACCGCCACATGAACATGATCAGACTTACCTGGATAGGACGTGATCGTTCCAGTTCAAGCAGCTGACTCTGGCACGATGACCGTCCATACTGCGCAGACGCTTCTGACTCTGAACGTCCCACAGCTGCAGGGAAGCGAGCAGGAATTCATTACAGCCGGCGCTCCAAAAAACACATTCGGTATTAAAACATTGGTACAAACCATGTCCTCCATATCATAATCAGGAGGGGGGTGGGGGGTGTATATAAAACTTGCAGTAACTCAAAATTGGATATCAAGCTTCATTTAACACACCGGATACAAACATACGTGGAAAACAAGCATTTAAGATGATTTGATCCTTGAGATCAAGACAGATCAACCCCCCCCCCAATCCACCTTTAAAACTTTAATATTTGGCAGGCTTTTTATTTTCTCACCTCCACTTTGCAGTCGCTCGTCCCGACGGCCAAGAAGTTTCCGTCTTTGCTCCAGGAGACGGACGTCACGTAGCCGTTCTCTTCCTCCATCTTTTTCAGCAGCACGATCATCCCCGTCGCCGCGTCCCACAGGTACACGTATTCCGAAAGAGCCACGGCCAGAACGTTCAGTCTGCCCCAGTCCATCAGGTTCAGATCTGAGTGAATGCACCGTGGTGTGAAGGAGTCCCATCAACAGCATCGTCCGTTTATCATCGCTCGTCTAGACTGAACCAGAACCGGCGTTCGTGATACTTACAGAAGTCGTTCCTGATCTCGGGGGCGTCGAGAATCCTCTCTGGAACCGAAGATATGTAGCGGGTCTTCTTCAGCGACACGGGTGTGGGAACTTGGCTGTACAGAACCTTCAAGTTGTTCTGGTAACCTAGAAGCAGAAGGTCTTCATTAAACTCCTGCACTTTTTAAAAGGAAATAAATGTCCACGTTTTTGCGAGCGATTAAACACAACGCGATAAAGCTGCTCTGACCTTCGGGGGCGTTAAGAGGCTTTCCTCCCAGGTGCAGGATTTTGGCCTCTTCGATGTCGCATCCGTTCAGAGTCACGGACCAGGCCTTCTGATTAGTTTGCTGATATTTTGACATTAATAAGCCAGTTCAAATCCATGTACTCAGATCCGGAGTATACATTTTTGAACAAGAAAAACAAAAGTAATCGAGACTTACTGTGGACGCCGCCGCTTCCTCGACCGGCTCGTTCTCCTTGGAGATGAGGAAACTCGCCACGTCCAACTGTTTGGCGTTTCTGACGGGGATGAATCTGTCTCCTCCGGCCTTCGAGGGTGTGCTTTGGTTCTTACCGTTCTTCCCTGTTTACATACAGGGTTACAAAGGATTAAACACGAATATTAGTATTTAGAAATCCACAATAAGACAAGGAACCAACAGCAACAAAAAAAAGGGCTCGTACCCGGTGTTCTGCTCGGCGTTTTGGACATGCTGAGAGACCGGTTGGCGCTTTTGCTCGGTGACAGAGCGCTCGCGTTGGCCGAAGCGGACGTGCTGGCTTTCCTCTGCCACCTGGCCATCGGGGCGTTGGTGATGGGCATGTCCAGCTTCAACACGTTCTGCATATCATTCTCGAAACCAAAGTGAGCCATGACGAGCGACGGCCGAACCTGAATCACTGTAGGAGAGAGAGGAACACTAATAAGTGCATGAAGATAAAGTCATATGGAGTGTGTAAAGGTCGTGCATCAATTGCATGCTTTGACAAAAAGAGTCATTTCATTTTCATGCACTGGTTGGCTTTACTTTCAGTCTTTAAGAAATAAAATCAGGAGCAAATTGTGAAGATCTTGTGTGAATTATTGCTATTAATACTACTAGTCATTTCCCCACAATGCACTGTAACAATGTAGTGTCCAAATGATGCACACAATGAAGTACACACAAACACCAATAACACACTTTGCTTTCCTACATCCAGTGCACGAGGGAACGGCTCGTGCACTAGATGCATTGAACACTAGGCAGATAACTATTTAGAGCGAGTTATAAAGCAAGAGTTTGTAAATTAGTAAATCCTTAAAAGCAACAACAAACTTGTAGCAACGTATCTGTTAATAAATATCACAAATAAAGAAGTTAAACTTGAAGGAAATACTCATTTCGACTCATTTACACAGCACGTGAGTGATCTCGCGACCACGGAAGTAACGGTTAACTTTAACTTTATATATAGATCATTTTATTTATTTATTTTTTTTGTAATAAAACTTACCACAATAGGTTCACACCAGTCCAATTAAAGCAGCTACGGATAAAAATATCAAACAGAATAAAAGCTGATTACTTATCGCAGATTATAATCAGCGCGTTTTGTCTCCTCAGAACACAGAAAGCGTCTAAAAAGCCCACAGCCCTCTGGAGTGCAGTTTAAATGACTGAACGCGCGCTTCTGATTGGTCCGTTTAAATCACACTGCGCCTGTTACCAAGGCAGCCGCATTCACTCTCTCAAACCTAATAGGCTGAAATCGTTTTGAGGGGCGTGCACAAAAGGAGCTCGAGCTGTCCTGTGTTTTTTTTTTCCCCCGACGGTTTGCCACAAGGGTTTACACAACGAAGCAGAAAATATTACATATGTTTATATATAATATGAATGTGATTTATTTATTAATTAACGCGTGTTATATAACCTACGACCTAACGTATCCTAACTTAATCTCTAAGTTAATGACAACACGCAGACATTTTTGATTAATGTTTTGCGGTAGGTTTTCTTTTTCAGGTAGAAAATATCATTTAAATGTATTTATATTTAAATTTAAATGTATTTGCGCATATTTATCGATCTATTTAATGTCCTGTAGATTAATGTACAGACACCAGTGAGACTGAAAAGCGGGGGTTTATGGGAAATGTAATTTTAGACGGTTGTTGTACGGCGTTAAATATCGCTAAAACCGGTGCGATTTGTATAAAAACATTCAACACGACAAACAGAATAGAACCTAATAAACTTCATAAACGTGTCAAGGAAGTGTATGTAATAAATTAGGTGAAATCTTTAACATTAGTTAAATGGTATAACCGATTGTCAGAACTTCACTTCCGGGATGTGTGTGACGTGTCACTTTCTTAGCCAATGGCAGTGAGTTTTGTTTTGACCAGAACCAGGAAGTGGTAATGTTTGTGATGGGAGGACTGTGACCAGAATCCTGACCAGAAGTAGGAACGAAACTAACCTAATTATTGAGCTATATTTATCTTTATATCCGTGAAGAACGGCTGTTTTAATTCAAGAGCAGGAATTACAACCGGTGGACATTTTAGAGATGTGTTTTTCTTTGAATTCTGGAGATAACGGGCTTTAGGAAGGAACACGTTTCTTGCTCAGCCCCCGTGTTGTTGTCATGTGAATTAGTTCACAGCTGAAGCTCCGTGTTTTTCCCACGACACACTACTGAAGTGATATTTTATCGTGTTTACAGAACGACGGTAATGTTCAGCCGGATAATGGTGCGTTTTAAACTAGCTAGTTAATTATAGTTAATTATATCTAATCTTGTTTTGGGGGTTATTTTGCTTTACCTGCTTAAACTCATCATCCACCTTACAGGTAAGAAACATGCGCATATAATCAACCAAATAATTACTTCAAATTCATCACACAAGTGGAGCAAATTGCCTTGATTACAATTATGAACTAAAGTAAAAATCTTGCTACATAATAGGTTAGACGTATTAAAATGGGATAGTGTATGATTTTCAATCAATAAATTATTTAGATAATTCACCGTTGTATGCGCATATACAGCGCAGCATTTGCTTTCAGAAACGCAGTCTTGTGGCAGGTGAAACCTATCAATGATTGACACAGAAATGCTTTTAGAGGTCATATGAAATCAATAATGTGTGTGGTTTTTTTTAAACAACTTTTAAATGCTTCCTTAAATGTACATTTTAGTGTTTAATGTGTCATTAATAATGTTTTACTTTCATTTACTTTACATTCGTTTAGCTGTTTGTGGAAACTGTTTCACACATCATGCTCATCACCCCAGATTCTCCTCATTAATGTAGACGAAACACCTTTATGATTACCTTTTGTAATCGATGACGGGATTAAAATTTTTGGGTGAACTATCCCTTTAATGTTCCTGAGAGAATGAAATCCTAAAAAATAAATAAATAAATTTAAATTTAAAAAAATCACTTCAAGGGAGATTTGACTTTAAAAGACATGAGTCAGAAAATCACAGTAAAAAAAAATTCTTATTATTATTTTACTGTTTATGTAATAATACATGATGATTTTTAATCTGGGTAAAAGTGTAGGCGCTTCTTGCGGCTTTACGGGGAAACTCATCGGGGTGTGTTTTGTGTTTAAATGCAGTTAAATGGAATCCGATTAAGGATTATGTAACCTGAGGAGTTTGCATGTCGTGTTTTGCAGATTCGCATCCTGTTAAACTGCTGAGTCACTGAAGCAGGTGGGTTTGAGGACATTTAAGATGTTTGCCAGGAAAAATAAACGTCCTGCGGCTCCCAAAGGCCAAGGAGCTGCTGCTGCCAAACAGGTGAGTGGGATTTCATACGCAGCGAAGAACGCGCCGGAACGACCGGGTCGCGTCGCCGTGTGAACCAGCAGCCGCAGGTGTGTGTAAAACTCTGTGTCTTGCTGTAGATGGGTTTATTCCTCGACTTTAACCCCGAGGACATGATGGATGTGAGCGTGAACGTGGACGATCCGGATCTGGAGGCTGAATTCGCTGCCATTGTGGGGAAAAAACCGACTGCTGCTGCTAAAGCGAAAAAAACCGGCAAAGGTAAAAACAGGATCCAGTCCCAGTGAAGGAGGCATGGCCTCTGTACTTAAAAGTCAGTCCTAAAAGAGGAGGTGTGGCCTAAGTGAATGCCGGCTGCAGTAAAGGAGGCTTGGCCTCTCTGCCTCTCTTATAGTGAAGGAGGTGTGGCTTTTGCATCTCTCAGTCCCAGTAAGGGAGGCGTGGCCTAAGTGGCAGTCAGTCATAATAAATGAGGCGTGGCTTGAGTATTTACTGCTTAATTAACGGTAAATCTGATTTTTTCAGCTCCGTTACCAATGGAGGATATCGAAAAGATGACTGAGGCCTGCATGAAAGACCTCGACGATGATGATGACGACGACGATGACCTCGAGGATGATGAAGACCTCCTTGTATTTTTTTCCTTTATCGTTACTTGTTTCTGTTCTGCTGTCAGTAGCATGTGTGCATGTCTGTCAGTGTGTGTGTGTGTGTGTGTGTGGAGTGTTGTAAGCAGTGTATATGCTACATGTGTTGTAGGCGGAGCTACAGGAAGTGGTGGGTGAAGAGGAAACAGATTCTGGAGCAGAGACCGCCACCTCGCCTGGCATTGAGGAAACTGGGCAAGTGAGGCCAGAACCACAGGTACCATCACAGTCCACACACAGAACCGCAGTGCAGAATGACAACAGATTTTTTTACTGTTGAATTTGTAAATGCATTATAATGTTTCGTTGACTACAATAATATTACTACTATTTCTACTACTAATAATAATAATAGTAATAATAGTAATAGTTGTAATAAGCGTTTCATCATGTAACTGTATCGTAGTAATAAAAACTAAAATGATTCAAATTAGACTATAAATAAATAAATAAATAAATAAATAAATACCAATGAGTCATGATTGAATGCTTTATGATTTAATAAGCATCAGTATTGTGAGCCAGTGAAAACGTTCCTCACCTTCAGGTGATAAAAGTATGACTTCATGTATATACTGATGATGTCACTGTTGTTGCTCCGCCCACAGGACGCGAAGGCGTCGTCCTCCACCCCCCCGGCGGCAGCAGCAGTATGTGGTAGTGTTGAACACACACTTCAGGAGAGAATCGTTATGTACAACACCGCCATAACCAACGCTAAAGCTGCAGGAGAGTCGGGTAAAGCTCGCCGCTACGAACGAGGGCTCAAGGTGCCAAAACATTTCTTCATCTTATTGAATATCTTCAAGATATTCATCTTATCATCACTTCCTGTGCTTTAGGAGAATCTGTGAATTTAGATTTTCTTTATTATTATTAATTACTAGTGTTTTTCTCCGTCAGACTCTACAGAGCATGCTAGCGTCCGTACGTAAAGGAGGAAAGATAAACGAAGCAGAGATCCCCCCTCCAGTGGCGTCTGGTAACCGTGGCGACGCTGTTCCTCCCTCGGCTTCTCCCACATCCGCACCGTCCCCACCCGAGCATAACGAAGAGTCGGACAGCGCTGTGGAGACTTCACCCGTTTCCACGGAGACCATCTCTGTGTCCACGCTGCCGGTTCGGACGAGCGCTAATCTGAAATGTTCTTGAAAGCGTATTGAAAAAAAAAAAGAGCCAATCAGGTTCCATATGTAAATGATGGCCATGCTGCACTGGTTAACCAGGAGAATAGGGTTATAGAATAGGCCTATAGGGTTAAGAGTGTTGTAAATTTGCATATTCATAGAATCTGGATTTCTCAATGATGGGAAATTCGTGCTGATTTTAAGTAAAAATCTAAACGCAAAACAGATTTTCTGTTAACTTTTGTACACTGCAGTTTGATAGACGGGATTTGATTAATTTATTTAAAAGTTGTGCTTCAGAGTGATGTCATTGTTTCTGCGCCGCCCACAGGAAGTGAAAGTATCCTCAGCAGAGACCTCGCCCGTTTCCGTGGAGACCTCCGCTGGTTCTCTGGAGCCGCCAGCCAGCAGTGACGGTCCGTCTGCTGTGATCCTGCCCGAGGAGGAGCGTATCCCAGAATCCCCTGCAGGTGAGTTTGTAAAATGATGAGTGTTAGTTGCTCCGGTTTATTATCATTATAACAACCGTTATTTTTTTTACGTACAGATGCAAAAGTAAGTGCCCCCAGTAAGGAGGCGTTGTTGGAGAGACAGAAGCAGTACAGGATGGCCGCTGTGAGGGCGAAACAAGCCGGAGATCTGGAACAGGCCAAAACACACATGAAGAGCAGCAAGGTGAGAGGAGCGTCTGCACCTGTCTGTCTGTCTGTCTGTCTGCACCTGTCTGTCTCTGTCCATCTCCGTCTGACTGTTTCTCTGTTCTCATACTGCACTTGTACTCTGTTTCTTTAACTGTCTGCCTTAGTCTTTCTCTCTACCTGTCTCACTGAACTTGTCTGCCTGCCTGTTTCTTTCTCATACAGGGCTCATTTAATGCTGTACTTTACCCTCACAGCTTCCTGTCTGTCTGTCTACTCTTGTATACCTACCTCTCTGCATATATGTCTGGGGGTTTTTTGTTGGTCACCCTGTCTGTCTGTCTGTCTGTCTGACCATCTCTCTGTCTGTGTGCCTGTCTATCTGTTTCTTTATTCTCATTCTGTCTGTCTGTCTACAGTTTCTCTAATCTAATAGTTCAGTTCAGTTTTATTAGTACAGTGTGTTTAACAGTGGACATTGTCCTAGAGCAGCTTTACAGAAATATATAAATTCAGGATTTAGATGTTAAATGTTTGAATTTATCCCTATTGGGCGAGACGATATGAGGAAGAAACCTTGATAGGAACCAGACTCAAAACGAACCCGTCCTCATCTGGGTGACACCGGATAGTGCGATTATAAATAAATACACCCCATCTATAAATGTGCTAATACTACATGCTCAAATAGTGCAGTTGTGTAAGCAGGAAATTCATTACAGTTTCTACAGGAAGTCTGTTTTGTTGAACCGCCAACCCTAAGATTAGTGGACAACCCGCTCTACCACCTGAGCCACAGCCACAGGTAATTGTAGTGATAAAGCCATCATTGAATAACTCTTCATATGAACTGAGGTCCAAAGCCATCTTTATGGTGTTTAAGTGGTACCGTCCTCAGTCATCTCAGTGATCTTTAGTCTGCACCATGTGGGGACATCCTCAGCAGCAGCATGTGACTTCTAACTGCTGAGAACTCCAACCAGAAGTAGGACATCAGGATGGATCAGGCAGGTCCGGAGAGCAGAAAGGGTCAGGATCACCGGTATCTCAGGAGTATCATGTGTAGCTGGACAGAGAGAGAGAGAGAGAGAGATTATTAGGTATGCTTATTGTCCTGTAATGGTTAAGGACAATGTACTTTGCGTGAGTGAAAGCAGGGACTCGGGCGAGACTAGCTATGACATCATAACTAAAAGGGAGAACCAGAAGGGAACACAGACATGAGGACTCCCTGGGACATAAGACGACCAGCCACTCCACCATCAACACACCTGGGTGAACGTGTATACAAAATAAATATACACGTATAAAATGTGTACGCGCGCGTGTGTGTATATATAATTTTTTAGTGTAAAAGTGTGTGTGCGCGTGTGTGACGTGGTCACTCGCTGTCCCTCACTCGGTGGCAGGTGTGTGTGTACTGTGATGCTAGTGTGCGGCTCTCAGTATTCCCCCAGTAGGTGGGGTAGTTTGTCGGGGTCCGATAGGCGGCTAAAGTCTGTCTGTCTCTCTGTCTGTCTTTCTGTCGGTCTCTCTCTCTCTGCTTCTCTTTCTGTCTCTCTCTCTGTCTCTCTCTCCATCTCTGTCTCTCTCTGTCTCTTTCTCTCTTTTTGTCTCTCTTTCTGTCTTTCTCTCGCTGTCTCTCTCTCTCTCTCTCTCTCTCTCTCGCTGTCTCTGTCTGTCTCTCTCTCTCTCTCTCGCCCCCTCTCTCTCTCTCTCTGGCTCTCTCTCTCTCTGTCTCTTTCTCTCTTTTTGTCTCTCTTTCTGTCTTTCTCTCGCTGTCTCTCTCTCTCTCTCTCTCGCTGTCTCTGTCTGTCTCTCTCTCTCTCTCGCCCCCTCTCTCTCTCGCTCTCTCTCTGGCTCTCTCTCTCTCTGTTGATAAACAAGACACTGTTCTGTTGTGTCGCAGTACACAGCCTCTTTGTGCAGGTCTAGAAAGAAACTGGAAAATTCTGGAATTTAAAGGCACTTGTTTCCACATGTGGATGTGAGTGTGTGTAAAATGGACAACTGTTAATAAAAACAATTCTGGAGGCAGTAATATTTTGAAAGACCCATGTTTAGGCGTTCTCTTTTCGTTTCATTTCTTTTTCTTTTCTCAGTTGCGTGTGTGCGTGTTGACGCGATCTTCTCGCTGCTAGACTTCCTGCTTTCTGCTCGTCTCAGCACAAACACTAACCGCTTTCCGTGAGGAATGTGAGTCACGAGCGAAGTTACAGAGCACTGCTCCTGTTTTGTCTTTTTCTCTGCCTCAGAGTTTTGATGCTGCGCTCGCGGCGCTGGCGAAAGGAGAGAGCGTGGACCTCGGTAAACTTCCTCCTCCTCTGTCTGGAGGTGAGTCGGAAATCCACGTTCTCCAGAATTCACACGATAAATTCACGGAATTCATCTCCATCCAGAGCAACGTCAATGTTTCCTGTTTAAACTTCCTGTTTTGTAGGCTTAAAGGTCGTAGGTCATTAAGAGTTCAGTTATTCAGCTAGTGAAACCGCTTGAATAATGCTAAACCGGTAGATATAAGCATACATTACTTGATAGACATGTTAGCGTCATAGCTCCTGGGCAGAACTAAAGAATAATACTCCTGCATTATTTGTGGTTTAAAGGAAAGCTTGTTCAGTTTAATATTAATTGCTTGTCGGGTTTTTTTTAACACCCCCCCCCCCTTTCTGCTATAGGGACGGAATCTTCTCCAAAACCAGCTGTAAAGATTTCGCAATCATCCCCGAACATGCAGGGTCAGTACTCTCACTCTGTCTCTAACTGAATGATCAACCAAGGGCTTTTATTTTAAGATTTTATGTTATTTTAATTTACTTTTCATAGTTTTTAAAGGAGTCCTATTTTAAGCCTTTTTTTTACGAGATGAAATATCAGTCTCCGGTGTCCCCAGAATGTGTCTGTGAAGTTTCAGCTCAAAATACCCCACGGATCATTTATTACAGCCTGCTGAAAATGCCCCTTTTTGAGTGGAAGCAACAACACGCTGTTTTGGTGTGTGTCTCTTTAAATGCGGATGAGCTGCTGTGGCCCGCCCCTGTGCTTATAGAGAAAATAAATTAAAAATGAAATATGACATGCTAACATAGCTAGCTAAGGTTTACATGGAAAATTGACCAGAATCGTTTACATAAAAATGGACATTCTTAGCTAGCATGCTAACACTGTGACTAAACTAGCACATCATATATGTGCGTATGGGTCACTAATAAATATGTCTGTGGTACAAACTGACAGGTTTGCAGTGCATTATGGGTAATACGCACGACTCTTAGACCTCAGAGAGAATACCAGTGTATATACAGTGAATATTGTTTTATTTAACTCTCGTTATTTTGTACGTTCAGCACACGAGGCGGCAGTGAATCCGCCCGGACCGGTCCCGCCCAAAACCGTTTTGGAAGCTCTGGAGCAGAGGATGGATAAATACAAAGAGACGTGCGATCAGGCTAAAGCTAACGGCGACGAACGCAAAGCTCGCATGTACGATCGCATCGTCAAGGTAACCGATCACATGACCCCTTCCATCAGTAAACAGTCTGTAGTCTGTTTGCATAAAATGGCCGACTCGATCGTTCCCTTCCGTCCACAGCAATATCAGAGCGCCATCCGCTCACATAAAGCAGGACGAGCTGTTAATTACGAAGAGCTGCCAGTACCGCCAGGTCAGTCTCTCTCTCACACACACACACACACACACACACACACACACACACAGAGACAGACACAAACATGCTAAACTGCCTGTCAGACTCGTCACATTTTTATAAGTACGAATTTTTCATTTGTCATTTGCAATCAGGTTTTCCACCAATCCCAGGACAGGAGGCGATTAAACCTGAGCAGGGATTGGCTGCCGCGCTGGAAACAGCCAGTAAGCTCGCTTCTAACGAGGCAGACGGCGGAGACGACGATGATGAGGAGGAGGAAGAGGAAACAAAGAAAGAAAGCAAACAGGTCTGCCTCTTTACTATTATCGTTAAAAGGATGGATGGATGGACGGTGTAGTAGAGGGAAAGATGGATGGCCGAATGCACACTTAAGTAGACAAAAAGACATGGATTCTTGAGATGGATGGAGGGATAGCTGTATATAAATAAATACACATATTTATGGATGGATGGATGTTTACATAAAGAAAGATGGCTGGACAGCATGGATGGATGGAAACTGAGGAAAAAGACAGATTGACTCTTGAGTAGAAAGATGGATGGATTATTGGATGGATGTATAAATAGTTGTATGAATGGATGATTGCTCGGAGAAAAAGGTGGATGGATGGATGCATGGCTGAACGGACACTTAAGTAGACAGAATGAC
The DNA here is from genome assembly GCF_023375685.1 of Ictalurus furcatus. NCBI lineage: Eukaryota > Metazoa > Chordata > Actinopteri > Siluriformes > Ictaluridae > Ictalurus > Ictalurus furcatus. The sequence continues at coordinate 22,977,247 of NC_071274.1, forward strand.
GGATGGATGGAGGGATAGCTGTATATAAATGCGTACACAGGTTTGTGGATGGATGGATGGATGGATGGATGGATGTTTGCATAAAGAAGAATGGATTTACACTTAAGTAGCCAGATAAATGGATGAATGTTTAAGGAGACAAAATATATAGATGTATGGATGGAGAGAAGGATGGGCACTTAGACAAGCAGAAGATATGGATGGATGGAATAGATAGAGAGAGACGAAGAAATGGAAGGCTGGATGGATGGATATATATGTGGAATGATATAATCACGGATTCTTCAAGTTAATGAACGTATGAACCGACGATGTTCTGTCTGATGTTCAGCCCAAAGCTCCAGCAGCAGTGGAGAAGCAGAAGAAGCAGACGATGGCGGTTCCTCAGGCAGTCCAGCGTCCTAAAAGAACTCCTTCACCTTCACCTGAGAGACCTACCAAGAACGAGAACCCGTCTTCCACAGGTCAGTAGAACTCCTCCATCCTGTGTTTCCTCCTCAGAGTTTTCAGCAGAACAGGAGTGGAAAGAAACCTTCTTTTTGGTTCTTTAAAGTTCCAGGAGAGCAGTTTAGTTTTCAGGATTCTGTCGTGACCGTCCTCCTTCCTGCTCAGTGACCGTGTTTATCTTTCTCAGTGACGGAGCAGGTGGAGATGTTGGAGGCTCGGAGGAAGCAGTACATGAAGGCGGCGCTGCAGGCCAAACAGAAGAACGACATGGAGCAGGCCAGGGTTTATTTACGCACAGCCAAGAGCTTCGAGCCGCTGATTACTGCAGCACGCAGCGGAAAACACGTCGACCTCAGCAAGGTGAGGAAAACTACACCCACCAGATATAACAGACTGACTCCTCATAATGGGGATAGAGGGATGGATGGTTAGACAGACAGACAGACAGATGGATTGGTTAGATAGACAGGAGGAGGGATGGATAGACAGACAGACGGACAGACGGACGGACGGACGGACGGATGGATGGTTAGACAGACAGATGGAGGGATGGATGGTTAGACAGACAGACAGACAGACGGAGGAAGGGATGGATGGTTAGACAGACAGACAGATGGAGGGATGGATGGATGGTTTGACAGACAGACGGATGGATGGATGGTTTGACAGACAGACAGATGGATGCATGGTTTGACAGACAGATGGATGGATGGTTAGACAGACAGACAGATGGAGGGATGGATGGATGGTTTGACGGACAGATGGATGGATGGTTGGACAGACAGACAGATGGAGGGATGGATGGATGGTTTGACAGACAGACGGATGGATGGATGGTTTGACAGACAGATGGATGGATGGTTAGACAGACAGACAGATGGAGGGATGGATGGATGGTTAGATGGAGAATGAACATAACGAGAAGAAAGAAAGAATGAGTGAGTGAATAAATACAAGTGTGGAAAAATCCAAAGGTGTGTATGTGTGTGTCACAGGTCCCGTCTCCCCCTGCCGATGAGGACGAGGACTTCATCGTGGTCCATCACAGTGAGGTGGAGGTGTCTGAGAGAGCTGAGGAGGTTTACACTCAGCTCAGCACCATGCTCAAGGAGCAGTACGAGGTGACGCACTGACCCCTGAACTGTGACATCATCACCCAGGTCATCTCAGGTCAAACCTGCACCTGCTATACATCCTATCATCAGGGTTTTCTTCTCTTTCCTCTTTAGAAATGTATGACTTACTCCAAGCAGTTCACTCACATGGGGAACATCGCTGAAACAACGAAGTAAGAACACACACACACACACACACACACACACTCACACACAGAGATCCTGACTCATCACATTGTGAAAGGTCAGTTCTATAATGTTCTGCTCCTCCTCGTAGATTTGAGAACATTGCAGAGAGATGTAAGAAGAGTCTGGAGATCCTGAAGCTGGCCCAGAACCGAGGACTCGAGCCTCCTAAGCACCACTTCGAGGAGAGAACGTATCGCACCGTCAGGTACACGTGCACACGTCACGTTAGCATTTCCTAATAATCACCAGATCCTGCTCTTTTTAATACAACTGCACGCATGGGGCTTTTTTTTTTTTTTTTTTTTTTTTTTAAAGTTTAAACATTAATGAAATTTTTGGCATGCTAGCGTTAAAATGTGTCAAATATTTGTTTAAATAAATAAATAACTGTCTTTTCACTTTTTTTTCCTAATTTTGTTGCGTTACCTTACAATCCCGAATTTTTTTTTTCTCAACAGTAAACACAAACAAACAAATAAAAAAAGACTGTTTCATAAAGTGGTGCAATTAATTAAAAAAAAGGCTCATTTATGTAATATAAATTATATACTACTCTGGTCTGTTATATTTTTAACACTATTATATATAAACATAAAGTTATATTTTCTTTCTTGTGTGTGTGTGTGTGTGTGTATGTGTATATATATATATATATATATATATATATATATATATATATATATATATATATATATATGATTATAAAATGATATTATAAATAAGAATATATACAATTATAAAATAATACATTTTTGTTAATTTATATATCATATGTATTTTATGGCCCGAGAGAGTACATGAACTGTGATATTTTAGTTTTTATTTATTTATATATATTTATATACGTTTATTGACCTTTTTAAGTGATTGTATAAAAAAGTCATCTATTTTAGAGTAAAGACTGTAATGTCATATGAGGGAGAAGTAAAAAAAAGTGTGTGTGTGTGTGTTTGTGTGTGGCGCGTGTGTGTGTGTGTTGAAGGATCTTTCCGGAGCTCAGCAGCAGTGACATGGTGGTGATGATAGTAAAAGGAATGAATCTTCCGGCTCCCCACGGTACGTCCGGTGTGTGTGTGTGTGTTTTTTCGTCGTTAACCCGGTCAGAGTTACAGGGATTATTTGTCCTGTAATAAAACTTAAAGAAGATTATTAGAGTTTTGTTTTATCCAGAAGAGGACTGTAACGTTCTTCTATCTTTACTTTGCGTCCGCAAGGCGTGGCGGCGAACGACCTGGACGCGTACGTCCGGTTCGAGTTCCCCTACCCCAGCACAGTGAGTGTCTCTCACACACAGCAGGACCTTGTAATCTCACACTGTAAATCCTAATCCTGGATCGTTTCACACGGATAGATCTTTACCGGCGCGTGGATCGAATGGTTTTTTAAATAAATACACATGCAGTTAGACTAATGAATTATTTTATTTGAGGTGAGGTTTTAATCCACACGATGTGGTGATGTAAATGCTTTGGTCTGTTCCAGGATCAGCCTCAGAGACAGAAAACTGCGGTGATTAAAAACAACAACAGTCCCGGTGAGTGGCGCGGTCGAGCAGGTCGTCCTCCTGCGGTTTGTAAACGTTTAGAATAAAGAAGCGGGTTTGATTCGGTCGGGTTAACAGTTGTTCGATCGTCTCACTCCGGCTGCGCAGGTATGACGCAGGATGTAACCCTGTGATTTTTTTTAATGTGGATTATTTTTAATCCGCTTCACGTTGTTTTGACGCTGTAGAGTACAACCAGAGCTTCACCTTAAACATCAACCGTAACCACCGCAGCTTCAAGAGAGCGGTGCAGACCAAAGGCCTGAAACTGGAAGTGTTTCATAAAGGGTGAGACTCCGAGAACACACACACACACACATCTTCATCTGGGCAGCACACACACACACACACAGTCTGGTTGATGTAGTTTTATTATAAGCAAATATATTTATTACTTAATACTTAAACACAGGTCTAAGCTAAAATTCTTTACATAATGTTAAAGATTATTATTAACCATGATATTTTAATTGAATCAAACCCTCCCTCTCTCTGTGTGTGTGTGTATGTGTGTGTATGTGTGTGTATGTGTGTGTATGTGTGTGTATGTGTGTGTATGTGTGTGTATGTGTGTGTATGTGTGTGTATGTGTGTATGTGTGTGTGTGTGTGTGTGTGTGTGACAGTGGCTTCCTGAGGAGTGATAAACCTGTAGGAACAGCTCATGTTAAACTGGACAAACTGGAGACTGAGAGTGAAGTGCGTGAGATAGTGGAGGTGAGCGCTGACTGATTCACTGACTCACTGATTCACTGACTCACTGATTCACTCATTAACTGACTTCATTGACTAACTGACTCACTAGATTACTGCAATCCTGATGTGTACTCTCTCTCTATCTGTGTGTGTGTGTGTGTGTGTGTGTGTGTGTGTTAGGTGATGGATGGCCGGAAGCCCACAGGAGGTCGAATAGAGGTCAGGGTTCGTCTTAGAGAGCCACTGAGTGGTCAGGACATGCAGTCGGTCACCGAGCGCTGGCTGGTGCTGGACCAATCACACGTCAGTGTCGTAGAGCTCGCTCGCTCTCTCTCTCTCTGTTTATATGTCTCTCTCTCTTTCAGTCTCTTTTTTTTCTATCTTTCTCTTCCCCCTCTTTCTCTGTCTCTCTCTATCATTTGTGTAATATTTCGAAATCGGGAGACTCGGATCTCGGCTTTGGAGCGTCATAGGAACGTCCAACTTGGATTCCTGTCTTAGTCTCGACTTCCTTAACCTGTGGAGTGAATTTAGGGAAAATGAGAGTTAGATTTTTCACTAACTAACCCCTTACTGTTTTTTGGGGGGGGGGGGTTTTACTAAAAATCTGACTTTCTCAGATTTTCCCCAAATTCACACCACGATAGGAAATCACAGAAAGTCTCGTTTTTTGTCGTAAAAACAATAAGGGGGATATTTTTTTGGGTGAAAAAATGAACTTTCTCAGATTTTCCCCAAATTCACAGCACATGTTAAGGAGGTCGAGACTAAAACAGGATGAACAGGGTTGTTGTAATGACTGGAATATACTGAAATTGGGAACCTTGTATCTCGGCTTTGGAGCGTGACAGGAAGCTCAAACTCAGCTTACCGAGTTAGTCTTGACTTCCTGAATCTGTGGTGTGAATTTGGGGGAAATCGGAGAATGTCACATTTTTTGCCTCAAAAAACACAAATACTAACCCCTTACGTTTTTTTTGATGAAAAATCTGACTTTCTCAGATTTCCCCCAGATTCACAGTGTGGATTAAGGAGGTCAAGACTAACTCGGTAATCCACGTTTGAGCTTCCTGTCACGCTCCAAAGCCGAGATACAAGGTTTGATGTAATGACTGGAATATACTGAAATTGGGAGCCTCGGATCTCGGCTTTGGAGCGTGACAGGAAGCTCAAACTCAGATTACCGAGTTAGTCTTGACCTCCTTAATCTGTGCTGAGAATCTGGGGGAAGTCTGAGAAAGTCGGATTTTTCATCAAAAAAAACGTAAGGGTATTTGTGTTTTTTGAGGCGAAAAATGTGACATTCTCCGATTTTCCCCAAATTCACACCACAGATTCAGGAAGTTAAGACTTGGACAGGAATCTGAGTTTGACGTTCCTGTCACGCTCCAAAGCCGAGATCCGAGGCAGAGACCCACCCTTTCGGAGGCGAGCGATGTTTGAATTTAGATTTGATGAATTCTATGCAAATCAGGTATACGCTTCGACAAATACCTCATTTGAATGTTTAATAAAACTGTATTATTATTCAGCTGCGTATAAACCTTATAGACGTTTACAAATCTAAACAAAACAAAATAATTTGATTCATGACCCCTCACTGTCAGTAGGGGGCAGCATCACAAGCCAGGCACGGACGAAGCCACTCAATTCGCTTAACACCGTTTTCCCAGCTCTCTAACTTCCATCATGGCCACCGGAAAATCTCCAGAAATCCTTCCCGTTACTGCTAGTAGATTAAATAATAAAAATGACCACAGAGTAAATCCCGAAAACATGAGGAGTGTTGAGTTTGGATTCTGCATTTTGACGGTATTATAAAAAAAGTCTACATTCAAAAATGCAATCGAGTATTATTTGATTATTTACTTATAATATTTTCTCTTTCTCTTCCCCCTCTTTCTTTCTCTCGCCGTCTCTCCATTTTTCTGACTTTTTCACTCGAATATGATTTCTGTAATAAATGTAGTTATTGTAAATGTCTCCATTAATAATGATTAATAAATAACAATAACGATAATTCATGCTCATACTGATTACAGTAATACACGCGTTATTGAGATGTTCCTCTGTCTTCTCTCTCCTCAGTCGATCTGATCTTCACTCCGTCTGATCCGCTGTGATGTCACACTCGGACACGCTGCTGTTCCTCGTCCTTCGTTACAAAAGTTGGGAGAAGACGTCACAGTTTCACATCAAAACCACACGGCGGCGCTGTTCACACGTTCAGTCCAGCACGGGAAGAAAAAAATAAAAACACACAGCTGGGGTGATTCATGATACACAGTGAGATTAGATGAGCGAGTTATCTCTCACACACACTCACACACACACACACACACACACACACACACACCTCTGTATGGACTTTATTGATGTTGTGTGTGAATCTGAGATGCTGTTTGTGATTAAAGTGTGGCTCAGTGACGTTTAAACCGCACTTATGCACTAATACCAAAGCGATGGGTGTAGCTGGAGCGCGACGTGGTACGATTATTTAACCTGCTGTATTATAGCACAACACTGCTGTAACATTTAACACGCAACTGATTTATCTATGCAAAGTGCTCGTGTCGGTTCCCTCAAACACCGCAATGGTTTTATAAACTCATTTGTATGTCATGAAGCAAATCCGCTGCACGGAGAGACACGGGTTTAACCACACGCCAAAGCCATAATCCGCACTCACGCAAACCCAAATGATTACAATACGCATATTTATTACAGGAAAACACTTCAACGCGCTGCTAAGCTAGCATTTAGTGTGGAATCTCTTCTTCCAGTGGTGGTGTTTTTTTGTTTTTTTTAACGCGCCCTTGTCCACTTCCAAGCCCTCGGAGTACTTCATCCTGAGACGGATGGAGATCGTCATGAAATTTCAACAGCGCCACCTGCAGGACCGGAGCACTCGTACGCGACGAGTTCGTAGCGTCACGAAGGCGGTTTCATTTTCTCACAAAACTCTCCGAGGTGTCGTCTTCACGTTACGTACGCCGAAGAGGCGTGAAAAAAACGTACCGTTATTTTATTTAAGTTTACGTTTGTTCGAGAACTGACCGTGCGTTCGCTCCCGCTAGCGAAGTGTGAGCTAATTTGCGTGAAACGTCAATCGTCAAAGCTCCGTCTCACGACCCTAGACAAAAATTGCTTGCTGGTGCGAACAGCTGGATCTGTAAGGAAATTAGATAGTACGTTGTTGTTGTTTTTGTGTTTTGGAGAACTTCTACAGTTCTTCTGTTCTTCCTGCACTTAGGTTTTTATCTTAAAAGCGCGGAAAAATCGCCGGAAACGGAATATTCGGAAATCGCATAAAAATGTTTTTTTTTTTTTGAAAGTAGGGAACGTACGATTTTTAAAATCTGCGGAAGTGGACGAGGGCGCGTTCTAAACTTCGGGATGATTACTCGCACGCACTTTTCGGCTGCTCTTCCTGCACTTTGACGTGGTTTCGCGGTGGTGGTTCTGTCGCTCTTCAGGCTGTTCGCCAGGTTTACATGTAACGCTCTGCTGAGCAAACCAGACACGCTCGTATTTTTATTATTATTATCATTAGTGTCCGGTTTTTCACTTTAGATAGTATATAACATTGTCCGAGTCTTGCCAAACTAAGTGGTTGCCATGGTAATATGCTCTGTTTAAAAATAGCTTTGACCCGTCACTGACGGGCGTGCGCTGATTAATCGGTTATACGATACATCACAATATTTAGCACACGATATTATAACGAGCGCTTCCCCCTCACCGGACGCAGGATAAAACGTTCACGTTTTAGGAGAAAGCGAACCGCTACGATAAACACGTTCTACGAGCAGCAGTGTATGTTACCGTGGTAACGCTGTAATCCATGATGAATAATAACAGCTTTATTAATTTATGCTTTAGTCTGTAGTTTCGCTGAGGAGAAGAAAAAAAAAACAAATGTCTGCGCTCTTTGGCGTCGAAAAACAATTAACACCCCAAAAAATGTTGTTTTTTTTTATTCTTCTATAAATACACACACACCCAGGTCTTCGTATGTGTGTCGTAAACGATCTCGTTCATCTCCGTTAGCTACTCCGCTTTAAGATTTTAGGAGGCGGGGCCTAGATAGGGGCGGAGTCATAGAAATCAAAGCCGGTGGGGGGGGTCGTAAAATTTCAGCGGTTAGCAAGTGGGTGTGGTTTATAATATTCAGTGGGTGTGGTTTATAATATTCATTAACCTCATATCTTCAGTGTAAAACTACAGCCTCCAAACACGTCGAGTTTTTTTGAGATAAAGGCGGACGTTTTGGACATTTTAGTTTCTTTAAATTCCGAATACGCCAAGAGTTCATTTCACTACTTTATCGTTCTTCCATTTCAAAGTTGTAGTAATAACTCCGGTATCTTTTATTGTTGTATTTGTTTTTTGGTGTTTTTTTTTTGCTTAGAAGTGAACGTGCCATTAATCAGTTCTTCAGTGTGTCTCAGTTATCCGCTATATCATCACCCCTTGTTCCAATCAGCAGTAGGCTGCCTAAGTAGGGAGCAATGTTTAAGTCTACCTGAATGTTCCCTCGTTTCGGACATCACCTTTCCGTCTTTTCCGGAGAAAACAATCCCATGATCCTATTCTGAAAACGCTGATATGGGAACTGAATACTGGCACACGCTGGGATTTCCACACACACACCCACACACACACACTCACTGAGCTGGAATTAAATAGCCGTGTGTATGTGTAGAAAACGTTGACCTGAGCTGATGAAGACGTCGTGGTGTTTTTTCTGAAAGCTTCATGACGGAAGCTGAAAGCTGGATTTTTCAGACTGTTGTAGAAAGTTTGTGAATTAAACTTCCTTTAGCAATAAAGATTGAAAAGACGCGTCTGTGTTTCTCTCCTAAGTGTCTGTTTTAGCCAAATCACCGGTTCAAACCCCGGTTCTCCTCACGGCTCAGGTGGACCCGTGTGGTGGAGTTCACGGTACGACGACGATCCAGGCCAGAGTTTGGACTTCGATTCTTACGGCTGGAGGAAGACTGAGACGTGTCTCGCTTTTAGTTCATGTGAGAAGGTATGAGGTGAGCGTGATGATCTCTCGAGGTTGTGTTTCAGACGATGGATCACCCTCCAGGAAGTGAGGTCAGAAAGGCAGTATGATCTCTTCTGAGGGACGTGGGAGGCGGATGAAGGGAAAGAGGAGTAAAGTGAGTATCGTGAGACCTGATCACCCGAGTACCGATCCCTGAGGGACACCCGCACTGTGTCTGTGAGGAAGCCGAGCACGTAACATAAACCAGACAACTGATTTTCACACCGGTTAGTGTGTTTCTTCATTTGTGATATTTGCTTTGTGTAATATTTCGAAATCGGGAGACTCGGATCTCGGCTTTGGAGCGTCATAGGAACGTCCAACTTGCATTCCTGTCTTAGTCTCGACTTCCTTAACCTGTGGAGTGAATTTAGGGAAAATGAGAGTTAGATTTTTCACTAACTAACCCCTTACTGTTTTTTGTTTTTTTTTTTACTAAAAATCTGACTTTCTCAGATTTTCCCCAAATTCACACCACGATAGGAAATCACAGAAAGTCTCGTTTTTTGTCGTAAAAACAGTAAGGGGGATATTTTTGTGGGTGAAAAAATGAACTTTCTCAGATTTTCCCCAAATTCACAGCACATGTTAAGGAGGTCGAGACTAAAACAGGATGAACAGGGTTGTTGTAATGACTGGAATATACTGAAATTGGGAACCTTGTATCTCGGCTTTGGAGCGTGACAGGAAGCTCAAACTCAGCTTACCGAGTTAGTCTTGACTTCCTGAATCTGTGGTGTGAATTTGGGGGAAATCGGAGAATGTCACATTTTTTGCCTCAAAAAACACAAATACTAACCCCTTACGTTTTTTTTGATGAAAAATCTGACTTTCTCAGATTTCCCCCAGATTCACAGTGTGGATTAAGGAGGTCAAGACTAACTCGGTAATCCACGTTTGAGCTTCCCGTCACGCTCCAAAGCCGAGATACAAGGTTTGATGTAATGACTGGAATATACTGAAATTGGGTTCCTCGGATCTCGGCTTTGGAGCGTGACAGGAAGTTCAAACTCAGATTACCGAGTTAGTCTTGACCTCCTTAATCTGCGCTGAGAATCTGGGGGAAATCTGAGAAAGTCGGATTTTTCATCAAAAAAAACGTAAGGGTATTTGTGTTTTTTGAGGTGAAAAATGTGACATTCTCCGATTTTCCGCAAATTCACACCACAGATTCAGGAAGTTAAGACTTGGACAGGAATCTGAGTTTGACGTTCCTGTCACGCTCCAAAGCCGAGATCCGAGGCAGAGACCCACCCTTTCGGAGGCGAGCGATGTTTGAATTTAGATTTGATGAATTCTATGCAAATCAGGTATACGCTTCGACAAATACCTCATTTGAATGTTTAATAAAACTGTATTATTATTCAGCTGCGTATAAACCTTATAGACGTCTACAAGTCTAAACAAAACAAAATAATTTGATTCATGACCCCTCACTGTCAGTAGGGGGCAGCATCACAAGCCAGGCTCGGACGAAGCCACTCAATTCGCTTAACACCGTTTTCCCAGCTCTCTAACTTCCATCATGGCCACCGGAAAATCTCCAGAAATCCTTCCCGTTACTGCTAGTAGATTAAATAATAAAAATGACCACAGCGTAAATCCCGAAAACATGAGGAGTGTTGAGTTTGGATTCTGCATTTTGATGGTATTATAAAAAAAAAAAAAGTCTAGATTCAAAAATGCAATCGAGTATTATTTGATTATTTACATATAATGTTTTATTTAATTGAAATTCCAGTCATGATCATGGATGTCAGTCTCACACACGCACACAGCATTTCAGAAGGTTTTTATTTTACATATAATACAGCTTTTTCATAAAGTCTCCATTTTATTGACAAAAAAACAAACAAACAAATAAAAACATGTAGCAGGTTAACGCTTCTTTTTGGCTTTTCGTGTTTTACATTTGAAAGTTTTTGACCCACATCAGGATTTAATCTTTCAGCTTTTCTCCTGGCTCGTATCCACATCTTCTACAGTGTGTAACGCGTCACTCGTGTCACTCGCTTAACCATATCTCACACTTTCTGTGACCAAAGCTCCCGTTTCATCGTGCATGCAGTTCGTGAAAATAAAGACAAATAAACACAAAAAACACTGCATCAACAGCTTCTTAAACAGGAAATGAAAAAAAAACCCAAACAAGACTTCAAACGGCTGTAAAAGGTAACTGTTGCTTTGAGCTGCATCAAAGACAGAGAAAGTAACATTGTAACAGTTTATACGTGAAGTGCTGCGTTCAAATGAACTCCATCACGTGTTTCTGTAACGGAGACGATCGATTCCAACTCGCTCAGTTCATTTCATTATTTTTTTTTTAAGATCGTGGATTTGTACCACAATTTCCACAAAAAAAAAAACGTTTCAAACTCGTGCGTTTGTTGGACACCAACTTTTTTCTAAAGCTCTGAAACGAAAACGTTTACGTGTAGATTTAACGAGAATGTGACGTTTGATCCGAATACTCGATTCTGATTGGCTGTTTATTATTCACCCGTGACCCGGTCCGACCCACAGAACTTTCTTCCATCACGTTCGAGTCCGACTGAAACGTAAATACTGTCAAATTCCTCCCGCAGCGTTTCTCCGGAACGACGTCGCCATGACGCGGCGGGTTTTCCGTTTCGACTCCGTTAACGCGTGCCCGACGTGTCGTAGATAATCAAAGCAAAGCAACGTAATAAAAGCATTACAGAGTACTTTAAGTAAAAGTCATGGCACTCCAGCGAAGTTCTTTTGACGATCACGTGACACTCGATTCCGCTCGCGATTCCACGTCTCCGTCCTCGGCTTCTGTGCGATGGCTTTATTCCCAGTGCAGTTCTTTACAAATTAAAAGTCTTGTTCCGTTATTTATTATCTTCTGATGAAGGGGGGTTCACAGTTCGCTTCAGATCAGACGAGGCGATGGCCAGACGACTGAATCTGCGGTTTTGTATCACGTTAGAACCTGTCCGCCTGGTTTTCATTCCTCCTTTCACCAGCATTCGTTCATTCATTCCCAGTTTTTAACGCGTCCTTGTCGACTTCCCCTCGTTCCATCACTTCAGCGCTGTAGACCTAACGGCCAAAATACGCACTAAACTAACTCTGAAACCCGGAATAACCTGGAGTTTTACTCTCTGAATCAGGTCTCCTTCGTCAGTTTGTCAGTGACACCTGCTGGACTTTTATTCTGGCAGCCGGCTAGAAAGTTAGCTAATGAGTACGTTGGCTAGTTTGCAAAGTAACCAGTTAGCAAGCTGATTAACTGATCTAGATCTGCAGAAACTGCTTGAATATCTAATTCTACTACTTAGCAAACTTCTGCACGAGCTACTTACTTCTCAAACCACACTGTGACCTGGTATCCAGCTAGAACGCGAGACAGGCAGTTAGTTAGTACACCTGCTGTGCGAAATTAGGGATTCGGAGTCGTAAAGGTAAGTGGACGAGGGCGCGTTACAACAGTCTGGGGTTAAATTAGCAAAGCACTTGTGAAATGCTGGTTCAGTTTAATGCTAATGAACGTCTCTGTAACAATCATCACTCCATCCATCACTCCGTAAACACGCCGTCAAAAACGGAACGCTACATCGCTTCAGCTTTGGAGGAATTCCACTTACAGACAAATAAACAAACAAACAAAAACAACGTCCATACTATTGAAATAAAGCATCCGGTGATTAAAGCTAATAGTAAATAAATCACTCCGAGCAGAACGTCCTGTTTTTAAAATCGTCACTTCTCTGTTTCACCCGACTTTTCCCCCTCCCCCCGGCCGAAAGGCGTCTGATTGGTTAAGTGCAAAAACCAATGAAAGGAGGCGGATTTGAGACGTTTTTCGAATTAAGCAAGACTTTCCCCGAAAGACGAGCACTCCTGCTTCGACAGGGGCGGAGCATGAGCTCAACTCGATCGGCCAACTATATAATAGCGTCATGAAGTTAGCTTGCTCGCATACACGGCTAACTATAGAAACACGCTAACGTAACACAACGCTAATGTCAGTATAATTCATAACCAAAAACGGTCCTTTTTTTTTTTTTTAAACAAAAAAAAGCGTAAATCGGCAACATGACGTGCTCGTTGCGTGCTGGTGCGCTAGCATGAAATTAAAGGTGCGGTTTGTCGTCGTTAGCACCCCCTGCTGTCTGCAAAGTGCATCGCAATTACAAGATCATCATTCAAATGGTACATTCCCTATTGTACAAATCAAACGAAAGGATGTCAGGGACGGGCAAGATGTGTTCCAATGTGGGGGCGGGGCTAATATCCAAGCCAGAAAAATGTAAACAAAAGCCTGAAACGAAAGAATCTATAGCAAGATTCGCTGCACGGTAATATCGTAACGTTATCATTTTTTTAAAGAATATTTCTAGATATTTAGAAACATCTAAAAAATATATATATTGCAAACCGCCCCTTTAAGTTGTATTTTAGCTAGCTAGCTGGAAATAGTGTACAATTCTGAACTGGCTTTCTATACGACCATCTTTTTAGTGTTAAATACTTTCAGTATGAAATCATTTTTTAATCCCAAATCCGCTCAATTTCATTGGTTATCAAAAGAACTGTAACTTTTTCCAGACTCTGTACAAGCCTCTCAGCAGCGTTCCTCCGAGAACCAAGAACGCTCTGATACCTCCATCTTTCATCCATCCAGATCAAAGACCTCCAGCGTCTCTCTCTTTTGTTTAGTTTTTTTTTTTTTTTGCTCCCAGCAGCATTTCTAGATTTCCACAGTGGAGGAGAAACAAAAAATAACAAGCACCAAAACTCTGAGATTGTCGGAACCCGTGGCTCCGGTGGAGATGTCTGGAGATGGTTCGTGTAAAAATGGTGCATAGGTGATCTGCTGGAACGCCGCTGCTGCTGCTTCCTGTTCGTGTTTCTGCAGCGTTCAGGTTCTTTGAAGTGCAAATGAATAAAAGAGAGAGAGATGAGGTCGGTTTCAATTTCAGTTCTAAGAGATGATCTCCAGGATGTAGAAGATGAGCTCCATGACCACGGGACCCTCGCTCAGCTGACACGCCCCGCTGTGGATCACCGGGATCAGGGCGCTGTCCAAATCGCTCAGGTACTGAGGGAGCAAGGGCTGACCGTTACTGCCCACCAGGTAACCCACCTGAGAGACACAAACGAGGCGAGCGTGAGGAGAAACACCTGATCCACACCAATTACACCGCTTTATTATTTTCATTCCTGCTCAGAGATGGAGGAACAACTGGGTTATAATGACCGGAATATAATCAAGTCGGGAGCCTCGGATCTCGGCTTGGGAGCGTGACAGGAAGTTCAAACTCGGATTCCTGTCTTAGTCTCGACCTCCTTAACCTACGGCACGAATTTGGGGGAAATCGGAGAGCATTTCATTTTTTGTCGGAAAAACAGTAAAAAGTTTGCGTTTTTTTTGGGTGAAAAATTTGACCCTCTCAGACTTTCCCCAAATTCACACCCACATGTTAAGGAGGTCAAGACCAAAACAGGAACCTGAGTTTGAGCTTCCTGTCACGCTCCAAAGCCGAGATCCGAGGCTCCCAATTTCAGTATATTCCAGTCATTACATCAACCTCGGATCTCGGCTTTGGAGCGTGACAGGAAGCTCAAACTTGGATTACCGAGTTAGTCTTGACCTCCTTAATCTACGCTGAGAATCTGGGGAAAGTCTGAGAAAGTCGAATTTTTCATCAGAAAAAACAGTAAGGGGTTAGTGTTTGTGTTTTCTGAGGTGAAAAAAGTGACCACCTCAGATCTTCCCCAAATCCACACCACAGATTAAGAGAGTCAGGACGACGATAGGAATCCAAGTTTGACGTTCCTATCACGCTCCGAAGCCGAGATCCGAGGCTCCTGTTTTTAAAACATTCCACTGAACCCTATACTTCGGTAATTCGAGGTCCAGTTACGATATATTTACAGTTTCAGTGTGATCGTTTGTACAGGATTAGCGCTGTTTACGAGTTCACTCTGTGCGTTCCGGGTTATAATCGGCTCGGATATTGCGGACAGCGCGTTCCCGTGGTTTCTGACCTGATCCGAGTCCAGTGTGACGCGGAGCCCCAGCTTGGCCATGCCGTCCTCTTTCAGTAGTTTGAGATGAGGACACAGAGCCATGCAGAAGGCTCTCGCGACGTTCTCCGTCAGCCGGCTGTGATCCGCGGGATCCCCGTTAGGCTGGTCGTCACTCTGGAGGAAAAACACCTGCGCAGACAGAGACGCCACATTAACCCCAGAATACCGGAAATACGAGACGTCCACGACGTCCGCTCAAATAAAGTTCAGACATCAAAACCGTCTCGGCTGAGACTGCACGTGGGGACGTTTTCATACGTCACGGTTAATTTAATGTGATTACAGAATAAAATGGGGGTTGAAACAGAACAGGACAGTAATGAAACGCACCTCGGTCCAGCGGATAACTTTCCCGTTGGCTTTGTACTCGGATCCATGGAAAATCTTCACGCTCGTTATCGACTCCATGGATTTTCCATCGATCGGACTGATCACCCTGTAAACAAACAAAAAGCTGTAGGTTAATTGGTTAAAAGCTGTTACATAATACGGTTCTTACTTATTAAAAACACATCGTACTTTTTATTCGTTTGTAGTTACATTTAACATAACGCGAAACAAGTTCTCACTCCTCTGTCCTGAAAAGTTACAGCTTCATTGTTACACAAGCGCCGGCACCGGAAATCCGTTACTATGGAAACGATAACGTGTCAGAACCGGCGCGTTAATATAAACCTGCACTACCCGAGCTGCTGCTCTAGAGAACTAATCAACGCCTTCTGGTAGAGATCCTCACCCCTTGTTGAAGTTCAAGTCGTCCTCTGTCCACTGGACGTGGACGTTCTCCTGCGTCTCCTCCTGATCGGCTTTTCCGCACACGATGGTGAAATCCTTCATCTCTCTCAGAGCCTGGCGCAGGGCCTCCATCGTCTCTGCTGTGATCTGCACCATCACGCCGTCTGGCAGAGAAACGCTCCGTTACTGACGCACATCAACGACTAGTCGACGTCATCGTCCTCATCGTCATCACCACCCTCACCACCGTCGCTCTAGATGACGTCTCAATGTCCCAATGTTTAAAAAAATAAATAAAATATACCACGGTTTGACCAAATGAAAAGACGTAGGCACATTTTCCCGGCTGCACATTAAAACGCGGCGATTTTCTCCTTGTGTCACTCTAATCGCCGTTTTCTGGTCACTAGCGGGCGTGTCCTACCTTTAATTGACTGTTGGTTGCTATGGTTTCGCACCAGGCCAGCTACAGAAACCATACATTTGCTCGCTCTGGAAATCGCTCGTGTGTAAAACACATCCATGCTTAATACGTTTTGCTTTTCCGCGATCTCTCGTGCGGAAAATATTTACGATTTCACATTATACGATACGGATTAGTCATAACACACAGTGCGCCTGAGTACCGTTAGTTCTTGCTGGTGCCGATCACGAGGGAGAACACACGATCAGTGTGGGGGTGAAAACAAGAAAAAAGGGTTGGCAGGAGTTAAGAGGTTTAATTTAGACTCCGTAGTGACACGCTGACCCACATTCACTTTCCATGTCGTACCTTCGACTATACTGGTTTTGGCCAAAAACCCAGACGAGGTCTTCAGAGCTCCGCTGAAGACGAAGAAACTCGCTCCTGTTACTATGGCAACACAAAGAAAGAGGGTAAGAATGAGCTGAAAGGACTTTAAAAAAAAAACAGCCTCGGGAAGCGAGGAGAATAAATTCCGTGGACGCGGCGTCGCGATCGTTTTCGGTGCGACGTGTACTCCACCTTTACGGGGTTGGTGATGGATGCTGATGGCCTGCGTCTGGTAGTTCCCGTCATCGTTCTGCACGCACACGAGGTGCGAGTCGGCTCGCTCGTTAAAACACGCCCCCATCGCCAGCACGTGCTCGTTCGACTTGTTCATGGCCTTCATGAGCTGAATAATAATAAAAAAAAACACACACACACACACACACACACACACGAAGCGTAGAAGGTAGAGTTTTTACTAAAAGGTGAAAGAAGTGAGTAAATAAGTGTCTCGGTGCTGTGGAGGGGTTCGCAGGGTTCTGTTCACCTCGTTATAACGGTTGCTGGGGATTTTAATGCAGGTTTTTCTCACTTCCATGTCCACCACCAGACCTCTGACCACCGGTAATGTGTACTGATAGTTCCTGAAGTCCTGCAAACACACACACACACGTATACACGTACACGTAACACACCTGAGGCCTCCTCCTGAGATGGACAGATAGATGGATCAATATATTAACGTCCTCACCGCCAGCAGGTTGATGATGGTGTGACCAGTTTCTCCGAAAAGAGGCTTTCTGAAGCGCACACTGAACAGCGGACAGGGATAAACTATAAACACACACACACACGGAAATGTCCTTAAATCCTCAAAAAAAAATTTGTATAAATAAACAAACAATTAAATAAACGAATGAATATAAAATGTAGTAACGTAAAGCATCTTTACGCAGGGACTTCCTGGACCATTTCCCCTGTTAATTACTGCCACACTGTCAATGAAATACATTGACATACAGCATGGACGCATTTTGTGACATCATAAATCGAGCTCATGTTTAGCCCCGCCCCCACACAGACGTACAGAGAAAGCGTGTTTAAATGGAGATATATGAAATTAGTAAGAATGTAATGAATGTCCAAGAGGAGGTGATGGCGTGAAGACGGAATAATTATAGGCAGGTTCGGGTCCGCAGGGTTTTATTTAAGATGCACGCTACGCTCACGGCGGTACTCGGCTCCGAGGCGCAGCATGAGGCGGATGGGGAACACTTTAGCCCACGGCGTCTCCCACTTCTGCACCAAGATCCCGAACAGGAAGGGCGGGTTGGGCAGCAGGAGGTCCTGGAGAGACTGGAAGGTCGGGGAGATGTAGAGGAACCCGCCGTGTTCCTTACTGCCCAGGAAACTCTGTGTGAAGAACGAGTGGCTCAGGTGGCTCAACACGTTTCCTGTATGGAGGAAGTGGGCGGGGTTAAAACAGATTAAATCCTTTATAGTTATATACACTTCATATTATAATAATAATAATAATGAGCGCTAACAGACAGACTGCTTATCGGTGTAAAAATTCACCCCCACCAAACTACATCCTTGTCACAGAACTAATCTCTCTCCTTCCAAACATTTGCGTTTATATTTATTGGCGCCCCGCTGGGATGCCGTAACAGCAGGAGGACTGTGTCAGGGAAATGTAATTCCGTTTAATTCCACCCTCCTGCTGTTTCTTAACAATCTCCCGTCTCATTTCGTCGCTGCGTCCGTTTAGGGTTTACCTGCCAGAGCTTCCTGATAAAGCTGCACAAAATGGCTGAAGATGTCTTTCGGGATGCTCTTCTCGTCAGGGAGGCACTGCAGCAACACCACCACCTCGGCCTGGCCCACGGCGTGCATCCCCTTCGACATCACATACCAGCACTTCCTGTTCACGTCTGTACGGTGACGGGGAGTGAAAAAGGGGGCAGAGACATCAGAGCGGCTTCAAAAGATACTTCTTCAAAAGATTACTTCTTTCCCGTTACTATCAAACGAATTTTATTTGAAATTTCACCCCTGGACTTTCATCCTCCATCAAGGGGATGTCGTGAATATAATCAGAATATAAAGATAAAGAGCGTATAATAATTCGTAATAATTCGGCACGTTTGCGCTTACAGTTGACGAGCTTAACCATAGCTAGCAGGTTAGCGTTGAGCACAAACACCAGCGGCTCGGGACCTCCCTCCTCCAGCTGCTGAAGGAGCAGGACCTCCGACGGCTTCTCCTCCACCGCGTAATCTACAGAGAACATCGAGAAACCATGCTGCATTAACTAATACACACACACACACACACACACACACGTACAGACACAGACATGCTACGCCATTCTGATGATGTAACCATGTAATATACATATACTGTCAATCTAGTCATGCAGTTATACACACTACTCGTCAAATGTTTACACACACTCATTCTTTATTTATTTATTTTCCACATTTTAGAATAATAAAAAAAGTCGTCAAAACTCTACAGTAACACAAATGGAACTATGGGAATTATGTTGTGATATAAATAAATAAATCAATCAATCTAAATAATTTAGTATTTTAGCATCTTCAGAGTAGATGCCGAGAATGTTCCAGAAGTGTATTCTCGGCGTTTTCTCGACCGATTTCTCGAGGAATTTCCCCGAGATGATTTTAAACAGTATTAAAGGAGTTCACACCGACGCTGTGTTCACACACTTATCTCCTGCTTTACGGAATATTTCCCTCCGAGTCGTCCGTTTAAATAAAGTTTTTTGTAAATAAGACGTCCGTTTTCTAATGGAAGAAATTAATACTTCGGTACGATCATATGTTGGTCTATGACGCCGATTTCACACGTTTAACCTCACACCTTCAGATCAGAAGGGTTTTAAGATCACGAGAAATGTCGCAGTCGAGTGTCCACAAACTTTTGACCCGTAGTGTGTATATACATTCACTAGTCACTCTAAACACCGGTCTGTGTGAGGAATAACATGATGGTGATGATGGTGAAAGTGTTGAAGATGGTGGTGATGAAGATGGTGATGCTGTGCACATGCAAGCAGGATGAAGGTGAATGGTGAGGATGAGCAAAGCACCTGCGATGTGGCCTCCCGTACCTCCTTTAACTCCGGTGGAGATGAGGATGGGAGGAAGTCCGTCCTCTGGGATCAGACTGACCGAGCTTCCCAGGGGTGCTCCGGGAGCGCGGGCCACCTACGGGGTGAGAGAAGGGACAAAATTACCCACTGAAAATATTATATATATATAAATATATATATATATATATATATATATATATATATATATATATATATATATATATATATATATACACATACATATATATACATATATATACACACACACACACACACACACACACACATATATATACACATACACACACTACAGTCCAACGATTAATCCAGGACCGTAGCGGATGATAATGTTTCTCAAACAAGCTCAGAATAAAGCTTCTTCTCACCTCACGAGTGCTGGTTGTGGATTTGTGGGAGGTTTGGGACACAGCCGGAGGTGGGGCGGGGCTTGCATTCGGGTTCGGAGCGGGACCTTTAGAGGAGTCTGTGGTTTCTCCGTTGGGTAAAATACCATCAGCGAACCAAACTCTCCTCTGCTCACGAGACAGAGAACCTACAAGGTCCCAAATATCCATCATCAGGAAATGCTCGATTTAAAACGTATATTTAAAAAAAAAAAAGTTTGAATAAGTTTCATCACTTTGAAATTTTATGGTATTTCAGTGGCATTTATTTTAAACGCCCTCTCTGCAGGTGAGTGATGACGGATGTAAACACCCCCGATTTTTTTTTTTAAAAAAATAAAAAAATAAATAATCACTCACTCAAAAAATATGAAGATATAACATTGTTATACAACAATTTATAAAATTATAAAAGTTTTATATTGTTTTAATCTTACACTCAGCTCCAGAAATATTGGCACCCCTAGCAAACATGGGTTTAATTGATTTTAATAAGGAAAAATAAATAAAATTAAAAAAAAATAAATAAAGATGGTCGTCCAACACGTAATCATTCATTAATATGAGGATGATTAGAACGTAGGGCGGCCAATGATTATTCTTGTTAAGAATACATACCTTTCATAAGGTTTAGTTAAATTTTCTAAGAATAAATTTACATCAGTTTTCTCTCAGTGAAATGAACTTAATTAACCCCCTCAACCCCCCCCCAAAACATTGTCATTAAAACCCATTTCATCAAGGGTGTCAATACTTCTGGAGCTGCCTGTAGAACAGTACGTGGAGCGCGGAGGTTTACCCTCAGTGCCTGGTTGTTTGAGGACTCCGACAGGCACCATGACGGTGGGAGGTGGAGAGCTGAGAGCGCCAGACGCCTGGGCCTGCTGGAGAGGGGGGATGGTGGAGCAGTACTCGGCCGGGTTGTTGGGGTTCGGACTCTGACCGGAGCTGTTCCCCGCGCTCTCCCACGCCTGAGCTGAAAACGGAAAAAAATACAGAAATAAAAATAATACATTCAGGGACGTTCGGCCAGGGACGAAGTGTGAAATGTACATAAATTTGCGCTGCTACTCGCACCATTAACAACATCCATCACTTAGCAACCGCGCGGGTTTTCCCGCGCATTTTATTTACAAACGACTACAAACGGTCTCATAATGCTGTGAATCTGACTTGATATTGCGATTTAATCTTTGATTTGTCGCTTGCATTTCGCCTGCACAAGCTGCTGTTATCCGTAAGCAACATAACTTTATTAATAGAAGACTAAAATACACATTATATATATATATATATATATATATATATATAAAAATTAGACATGGCACGATATATACCGACTGATCTTTTCCGATGCCGGTACTGAAACACTGAGTACTGATAGCCATCCTAGCCAAAAATAAATGTATTTTCCTTATTTAATGAGTCTTTGCTGTTTGTGACGGTATTTGACGTCTGCGACGTTTTCTCTGCTCTCACATCCGACACTTTTTGCTGGTACCGACCCGATAATGATTCTGGATATACTGGGTATAGGGAGTATACTGGGTATCGGATCACTGCCATCCCTAAAACCTTTTTGTTTATTATTAAATAAATTTAAAAAATGTAAAAATCACACTTTATAACTTAAAACTTATTATTATTATTCATTTTTTTCCCAGACTCCTCATGATCACTATTAAATTCTCCCTTTTAAATATTTTATAGACCCCGCCCCCCCCCCCCCCTTCAATATTAATTCATTTTCATTCCCGTCGTCTCTTTTATTCATCTGAAGCACTTAAAGAGATGAGCTTTAGGTATACATTATTCACTCGGATTATTTATTTATTACTGTGATTAACGCTTTTTTTGAGATCGAGCAGTCCAGAATAATGACCTGCGTATGTGGAGTATATATATTTAATCAGATCCTCTTCACGGATCCTTTCGCCTCAGCGCTCAGCTCAACATGCTTCCGTCGTTCAGAACGATCCTTTTGCTTAAAAAGGAAACAGAGATGCAAAACGCCACACGCGCCACACAAAACGCGCCTTTATACGCTTTAGACTTTACAGATCCCTACGACGACAGGTATTTAAAGACAACACAGTAGATTTTAAACGAGGAAGAACATGCCCCATTAGGTGAACGATTTAAATCGGCGAGGTTTTGTAAACATTTCTCACCATTGGTTAAAGTGTGATGACACGTCACGCAGACGCGCGCCTCCTTCCTGTCCATGTACATCAGCCTGCACCTCAGACTGCAGCACGCAGCACAGAAAACCTGCACACACACACACACACACACACACACACACACACTTTAAATCAGAGGAGTTACCTATATGGCTCTTCGTATAAATGTCGCTCATTTAAATTTAAAAGGACAATGAAACATTTTTTAAAAACACTAGCGCCAACTAGAGTTCAACGATAAAAACGTCCTCCTGCCTTCGCTAGTTCCTCAACAACACTGAGTGACTCTGGCTGAGTGGAACAACCATCAAGTCAAGAAAACGAACGTGAAAACGTGCCAAAACGTTGACTGGACACGGATTTAGGAGCGCGGCACGGTGAATAAGGCGGAGAAACCAAACGAAGGAAAAAAAAAAAAAGTCTGCCTGCATTAACCCCTTTACTAAACACAATTTTCCAAAGCAGACGTCCTTAACCTCGCTACTCGGGTGGACCTGCAGGTTAGAGAAGGATTATTCTAGTCAGACTGGATAAGTTTTGATGTAGATTGACGTGTAGTAGCTTTCTCCTGCTTCTGACAGGCAGCGGTGTCGGACAGCCGGAACGCCACACGCCTCGCCCTCACACCTCTATTAATTTTCACGTTCCACGTCTCTGTCGTCGCCAGCGGCGGTCTGTTTACCCCCGGGGGAAATTTCGCCGTGTTTCCCGCAGGCCAGGAGCTATTTTAAAATGTCGGCAGGACGTCCTCCCTCAAGGCTTTGGACGGGTTCTCAGGTCTCATACATCCCACGATCGGCTCTCACCCTACGCAGCGATCAGGACGTCACATCCTGAAACACCTCACTAAAGAAAAAGTCATTTTTATATACACTATAATATTGTCCTCCTTGTTGAGTGCTGATCAGTAGTGGCAGCTGTTTTACGCTGCAGGAGAAAAATCAAGCCGTTAAAGGGAATTATGGCGTAAAAAAAAAATACACACAGCTCAAAGACCAGCACTTCTCACTGAATATCCCCATCTTACAGCAGTCCTAACAGACGTGGCGTAATATTCTAATGAGCACGCGTGATTGACAGCCCTCTGTCTGAAGCATCTTTCCAAATCCACTCTCCACGTTTGAAACGCCGACGTATGATCGTCATGTGACCTCCACGATACCACGATGGTGGAACGTATTCGGTTTTCTGTCTAGATTCCTTCCACGCACTTTTTTTCTCTCGAGCGACTCAAACTCAACGCAACTGCAGCATCCAAACGAACAGAAACGGCGGAAAGGACGTAAAAAGGTCAGGTCCGGGGTCGTTTTCATTTCCGCGTTTCGTCGTACACTGGAAACTTTTAGTAAACAATTTAAGCGTTCTCAAACGGACCTGTGTGTTAATGTGGATGAGACCCTGAGACTGCTACAGAGATAAAGCGACAAGGACTGTTCGACCTCCATGTACCAGCAATTAATTATAGGATTAGCATAGTAGGGTACCGTACCCTTGCTAGATTAGCTTTCACTCGCATACACTCCTCATGTTTGCTTATACTCTCTTGGCTTGCTTCCAGTTGCTAGGTTTGTATTCGCTCGCTAGGCTAGCTTTCATCTTCATTCACTTGCTAAGTTAGCTCTCGCACAGTAATTGTCTCAAACGTTAACAGAACGTTTAAAATGTGAAAAGATAACTCTGATGAACGTCAGGTTGAAAAAAAGGGCATCGTCTGCCTCGTTATGGGTGGAGATGACAAGGATTAGCCCCACCCTGTTACATCACATCAGGCTAAGAACATCCAGAAACTGGAAAGTGACCCGTTATTCAGACTTTGTATACACAAGACCAAGATTAACCTCATTAGCAAGCAAAAACCCTGAGAACAAGGTGCTACCGGGGTGCTAATCTAGAGCCCTTAATTTTTTAAGTACCCAAATTGCCCGTTTAAGCAATAAACAGAAATAAGGCCAACAAACTGAGATGAAAAGCACAGAAGGCCTTACCTTGCCACAGGCCCGACAGTGGTGCCTTCTCTTCGTAAAGGTGAACTTGACTTCGCACTTCATGCAGATGGGTGCTTGAGAGTCCGGCACCCACACAGGAGCCACTTCGCCAAGGGAGCTGAAGGGTTTCCTCACGTGGACTCCCTGCTGACCTGCCTGGAGATCGTTGTCAGGGTTCTCAGTGGGGACGTGCAAGCCCGACGAACCATCTCCGCTCTCTCCGTTAACTCGAGAAGCCCTAGATTCCGTTCCCCCATGAGACGACTCGAGGCCGTCTGCCCTGCACTGGGCCTCCAGGTTCTTGTTCCTGCCGGTGGAGCCAAGCTCGTTTTGGACTTGCCCTGAGAAAGATCGAGGGATCTGCAGCTTCAGGTTGATGGGCTGTTTGGGCCTCGCACCACCGTAGGGAACGCTGACCAGCTGTAATCGCCCGTTGTTGAGTTTGGAGCTTGCCTCGGAGCTTCGGTTAGGCTCGCAGCATTCCTGTTTGCTCTCCTCCAACTCCTTTTCCTCGGTTATCGAGTCTTCCTTTAAAAGGGTTGGAGGAGGCTGGATCGGTCGATCTCCTTCGCTTTCTTCCACCAGGCCATTAGGATGAGTTCTCTCGTTCTGCGCCGATTCAACGACCGAATCTTGATTCTTCATTTCTTTCTCTTTTGTGACCAGTTTGTCTTGATCAAAGCTTTCCGTTTTGGGGATGGTACCATTCGGAAAGGCGTCTGTAGTACGACAGTCTTGGTTGACTACAAGTTCCTGAGTGCCATTACCAGGTTCTTGCAGAACATGCTCCCCTTTCTCAGAATTGCCCTGTTTTGGAAGAGCAAAATGATAGTCCATTCCGCCAATTTCCTTGATGCCCTCGGTATCCATCTCAACCGACAAAGCACCATTGTTCAAGCCCGACTCCCCCCGGCCAAGCCCTTCTTCAGGATTTGAAATACCGCCATCATTAAAACAGGCGTTGTCCTGCTCAGCAACATCATTCTGCTGTTGCCTTTGTTGACCAGCAACCGGGTCCAGGATGCTGGGTGGATCTGCGGAAGGAGGATTTGGATCATCTTGCAGCTGAGGAACCTCGCCAACCCCATTGCACTCTAGTTTGGAAGGACACCCGTTCTCAATCGCCGACCTTGTTGCAGGAGGAGAATCCAGCACTTGACCGTCAGCGCTGACCAGTTTGCCGATGTTGGGCTGGAGCAAAGGGGGACTGTGGACATCCGCCGGTCTTTCTTCACTCCACGTTTCCAGTTCCTGCTTCACATCAGGCGCGGTTACCTCCACCACGGAAGAGCTGCCAGAACTCAAAGGTTCTAGCAGAGGTTTGAAGTTGAGAGAGCTGTCTCGCGGACTCAGATCAGCGTGAGTCAAGGCAGGGTTCAGGGACAACAGGTGAGCTGGTGGAGCGAGAATCTGAGTCCACTTGGCGTCGGTAAGCGTGGGGGTGTCCGTTTCATCTATAAGTAACACCAACAAAGACGCATTAGCACGAGGGAACAGAACGGGTTCTGAAGGACGGGTGAAAGAATGAAAGAAATGTCAGATAAAATGAGAAACGAGGACAGAAAAGAAGTGGGTCGATTACATCCTTGCCGTGAGATCCGTTTTTCAACCTGACACGGAAACGACTCGGAACGTGGACGGGCTTTCCCCTTTAACTTAAAGAAATGCAGGCGCACTTTCATTTTAACGCGACGGTTATTCTTCCGATCCACTCGGGTGTTTGCGAGTCACCCCTTTGAATCTTCAGAGGATGATGGCTAACACAGATGCTAAAGAAGGTTAATCTGCAGTCCGCCGCTTATAAAATAGATTGCTTGTATCTCTAGACATACACAATATGAACGTGAGCTGCTTCCATAAATCAAAAAGTTAAAATTAGAAGCGAGTCTGTTTGACCTTAACCTGGTAAAGCACATGTTCTTGTCTCTATGACATCAATTATAATCTCAAAGAAAAGAAAAAACAGACAGCCAAAAGTCCTTTGGGAAATGTTAATTCCCAATTAATTAGCCTCATTTAGCATGCTAGACCGCTTCTACCAGCATCAGCGAGCTGCCCCATCCTACGCAGATTTCTCAGTCAGAGAAACGGTTCTATCCACCATGGTTGTTTTTTTTTTTTTTAATTATGGTGAGCAGAATTATGGGATTACCTTCTCTAATAAGACAAACATCCAAAACATACCCTGCCTTGAACTCTCCACAAAATAAGGGACGTCAGACAGCGCTGATTCGTTCATTCTCAAACACGTTTTGCAGACATCTCACAACGTTAAACGTAACGATAAACCGTATGACGTGCCGTTCTTTAATACGTGACGGTCGTAATCATTGACAATTTGCTGTGGATTAAGAGGAACGAAACACTTTGGGGCGTGCTGTTAGATTTTACATAATCATAATCCTTGGTTATGGGCGGTTTACGTGAACGTATATAGGAATGTGCTATCCGCCCTGTTCCATATATATATTAGCTTATACATGATTGGCTAGCGTTGCTGTGATTGACGAGAGAGAGAGAGAGAGAGAGAGAGAGAGAGAGAGAGAAAGAGAGAGTATGCCCCTCCCACCCAGACAGCACAGCCAATTTTGCTCTCTTGGGCTAGAACGTCAAATCCGAGCGCATGCTTTTGCCTTTAAACTCGGAAATACGAACATCTGTCTAGTAATAAAGCAGTAAAAACTCGTGCTGGTCAATGTGTAACTGCGTCTCCTGCAGGACGTAATCGAGGTGACGGACCTTCGTTCTGCTCGAACTCGTCCAGCACTTTGTCCAGGTTAAAGGCCTCAGCCTGGAAGTAATTCTCCATGGGTGAGGAAGCTCCACTCTGTCGAGTGCGGTGTGAACCTGCGAGAGAAGAGCATTAACTCACGAGTCTTTAACCCATCGCTGAACGTTAGTTACGTGTGTCCTGTGATCTTCCGGACCAATCAGATGTGTGTTCACACCACGCAACAATTACGGTAAAAAAAAAAAAAACACAGGGAAAATCTTTAAGCATGAACATCAGAGCTTCATCGCTGGATTTTAAGAGCCGGTGATACGGCAATATGACATCGATATTTTGATGAATTATGCACTTTTCAGAGATATCCTGGGTATCGTCAGCGTTCTTATAACAATTATAAACTCTGGATGTATAATGTTACGATTTTTTATTTATTTTATGTAGCGAATTCTCCTGATTCTCACCTGCACACAGGTCGTCTTCAGCGATACTCCAGAAATGCGTTCACCGGCTCGGATCTCAGCCGTCTCAGCATCATCCGGTCTCGCGTACGCCGGACGGGCAAACCTAAAATGAAACAGAAACTCTCAACAATAAATAAACAAACAAACAAACAAACAAACAAACACGGGTACTCTGATTTAACCAGGAACGGATTTGGTTAAAACTCTGTTGGACGGAACGTGACACGTCGCAGAACCCGAACAGCTCGGCTGCCTGAATCTAAGCTGAACTCTCTTTCTGGTTCCCGAGTTTGATTCCCGGTGACGCCCTCCGTGAGGTTATACGTGAGGATATTAAACGTGTTTTGGCGAGCTATGCAATCGCACGGGCATGCACTGCGTGTCAGTGAGAGACCGGATTTTCGAGAATGCGGCTCATACGGGAGGAGAAGTGAAAAGTGGTGTGATGATTACTCCAGAGACGCCAGATTCTGCCGAGCAGCGACTTTACAAACCAGCAGACTCGACACATTTCCCAGTTAGTTAAAGATTCGAGCTGTGCCTCGATGCCAGCACTAATCAGAGGAGACTCACGAGGAAGGAGATAAGGGATGAACCATTTAGGGGAGTTGGGACGAACCATTCGCTTTTGGGGGTGCACGGTCAGACCAAATTAGAGCTGCAACAACTAATCGATAAAATGGATAATAATCGATGATGAAAACCGTCGTCAACGAATCTCACGATGGATGAGTTGGTCTGCGCGCGGCACGGGGGAGATTTACTCATTACGTTCCTTCTGTTCAGAAAACACGCTTCGGAGAGTAAATACTAAAGTTGTTTCCAAAATGAAGTACTGTACACTTACACTGTGCACGCTACCGTCTAGTGTGTGGATTTTAGAAAGGTGATATCATCTCAGATATATATCACTAGCGGGTTTCTTTTACTAACCGGAACTTTAAGCCGCTTCTAGGCGACGGCGCATGACGTCATACGCACGCTAGCATTAGCAGACACCCAGATTCACGGACAATGACTTTCTTCAGTTTACTTTCTGTCAGCGTTAACTTTTATTCCCAACATGACCCCAGTCTCCAGCAGAGTGGAAGAACTGAGGAAGAACGTCCTCTAAGGCAGGGGGGCATTTTATATCAAACACCGCGGAAATCAAACTGATGCACGAGGACAAAGTCATGTTTATATCCAAGATGCTCTGCTGTGTGTAACTGGTGCAAGCTGCTTAAAAGGTTTAGTTTAACCTTTAACCTAATACTGTGTGTGTGTAATTTACTTTATTCATCTATTTTAGTTGATATTGTATATAAGTATTTATGCGTTATTTTTTATGGATGCACAAAAAGCACTGAATTAAACTCCAATCCTAAATTAATGACATATATTCTAGTGTGTGTGTGTGTGTGTGTGTGTGTGTTGGGTTTTTTCTGTTTTGGACAAACAGTTGTGTAAAGTTTTAGTCTGAAGTTTATATTTGTTTGTGGATATTATTTTAAATAAACAAACAAAAAAAAAGTGTACTGAAAGTTTGCCCCGCCCATCCAATTAATCAAAAAATAATCGGCCAACTAATCGATTATGAAAATAATCGTTAGTTGCAGCCCTAGACCAAATCATTTACATCTTGAGGTACACCTTGTGAGGAAACTCATGGGGAGAGAATGTGAAGTGGATAATACTCTACACTTAATCCATGCCATTCACAAAGTGGGTGCGCTGTCGGGCCATGCCATTCACAAAGTGGGTGCGCTGTCGGGCCATGCCATTCACAAAGTGGGTGCGCTGTCGGGCCATGCCATTCACAAAGTGGGTGCGCTGTCGGGCCATGCCATTCACAAAGTGGGTGCGCTGTCGGGCCATGCCATTCACAAAGTGGGTGCGCTGTCGGGCCAAACCATTTCAGAGTAGGCATGTGTTCTAACTATTCACTCTGGGGGGTATCAAACCATTTATGCTCAGCTGCACTTTTGGGCCAAACCACTCTCAGCCCACACAGGGATCTCTGCAGCATTTAACTAAATATGGAATGAAGGAAACACGGTGTATAATGTTTACCAAAACGTTCCTTTAAAGCCAAGTGAAATTTAGAGATATCCTGATGACAGCCAGTAAGAACACACTTTTCAGGAAAATATCACCTTTTTTGCGCCGTATATTTGTGCACGGCGACTGGAGTGCGACAACCCACCATCCCAAATGACCTCACTTCCTGTTATTGTTCATCACCCCATAAATTTGGAAGCATTGACAGGAAGTGCAGTTTCACTGCCTCCGTCGTCTAGGAATAAAAAACAAAACAAAAACAACCTTCCACTTCCTTAGCTGTGTGAATGAGGACTCTCTCTCACGCACGCACACACACCTACCTTCAGGCTACGTGTCGTGTTATACTCAGAGTTGGAGAACACACGTTATCGCTGAAACTGTAGCGTGTTAAACTGGATTTATTGTGTTTGTAGGTCATAAACTCTTAATTACTCTAATATATCTTAATTTAAGAACATGTTTTATTTACATTATGTGATGATGCTGTTTTTCCTCAGATTTTGTTTGTGTTCTAAGCTTAACTCATGCCCTTAGCTTGCAAAAAAAACCAAAAAAAACAAACAAACCTTAATATCACGGGACATATCGTGAAATCATGATATCTAGAGAAAACTTCTGGAAGTATCGCGATATATTCTGATAGAATCGTCCAACCCCTGGATACGTTAAATAAAAGACATATTTAAAAAGTCACATCCAAACTGACATTTCTATAACTTATAACTAACTGACAGGACATGAAATACGGCTTTTAAATCGTGGCCGCGATATAAATGATATTTTTTTAATCACAATAAAGAGAATGTAAACATGTTGTGGTGCATGCTAGTAACGGTAGTGTTGTATTGGAGCGAGTTAGCAACAGCCAGTGTTAGCAAAACAATAAATAATTAACTTTGACTGTAAAACCGGTCCATAAGTGCAGTACTGTGTTTGACAGCATAATAATATATTGTTTTATATTATATACGAATTTAAAAGCTTTGCAGCCAACTGCGTTAACAGAGCTGTAACATTTCCGAGCCGTTTCGCTTGCTTGTTAAAAAAAAAAAACACTCACCGTCAGGAATCCCATCTTTCACCGCCAGGAAACTGGTTTTAATAACATTCCAGTGAAAATCAACGTCTCTGTGACATCTTCAAAACAGTCCCGACGCACAGACCATTTCAGTCTCCCTCAGAAGTCAGAAAGAAAAAAAGTATTTGCGCGTAACATGTCGTGATATCCCTCCCCCAAGGTTTCTACTAGGGAAGGTTACTGTGAACTGCAGCGCCAAATTCCGCCATTGTGGCTCTGTCTTGTATCTAAAAGCGGCGCGGAATTCCCACGCAGTGACACGCACTTGAGCCAAAATGGCGCCCGTTTCGTAACCTTGTAGGGTTTTGGATTTCCAGAGCACGAGTGCATGGCGACACCGCGCGTCAGGAAGACGAGGTCACGTGATCACGTAGACCACGCACAAATAAATTATTATTATTATTATTATTATTATTATTATTATTATTATTATTATTGCGTTGTGTTGAAATGTAGCGGAATCTAAACGTCATGACGTCATAACATCGCGCATAAAATTCGTTGCATTTCGGGGGCGGAGCCGCCATCTTGACTGGAATATCCCTTTTGTAGGCTTTGGCTGTGCACAAAACACGTACAAAATTGTGAAATAAGTGCAAACGTGTAGTGTGTTAAGCATTTAAACAGCTGCAAACAAAATAATATATATATTTTTTTTAAAAAAAGACGTTTAAAAAATGTTAGCCATTGTTCTACAGACAGATAAACAGAAACTTTTGAAAACGTCAATTTCATAGCAACAAGTCTTTCCTCCGTTACTGACATTTTTCAGAGTTTTATGTCAACACTGAAATGCAGCAACGACAAAAATGAAAACTGCACACAACCTGAAACAGAAACTTTAATCCATTCCCAGCAAACGGACTGACATAGCGATCGGCAGCCATTTGCAAAAGTCACATCGCTATGACCTGTCTGACAAGTCTGCACTCTGTACACGTAGGTCACATGTTTTATTTATAAAATGATAAAGCACTTAATTTAGCGTCACAAAAAAAATGTATAAATGTTTATTATTTTGGTTTAATGCTTTGAGCCGAGGACATTTCTCCAGTGGATATTAATATTAGCATTAAGTGCTACAGTTGTTGAATAACAGACAGAAGCCGTTGTAAGGGCTATTTACACAATTTCACACAGACAACCTACAGATTTAGTATGCAATGCTAAACTAGTGGCTGTAAGCTTCAGTTACTTGTTAGCTACAATAGCCTGTCAAAACTACCCTGCTTAAGAAAAACAACAGAAGCTATTAAAGAAATTCTAATGGTTTCCACTACAAATAGCATTACAAACCTTCAGCTAACCATTAAAATTATTACCATTACCATTATTGGTTCTTAATGGTATCCACTAGACATAACATGCTACCAATAGAAGGCCGTTAATACCATTACAAATTCTATGAGGGCTTCTATTGTTTCTTTCACAGGGTATAGAAGGAAACATCAGACACAGAGCGAGGCTACATTTATGGTCATTTTTGGGAGGTATTTTGGCTGTACTATTCCAGTAAAATTTATCAAATTTATCAAATTAGTAACACGAGCAGAAGAGAAACACAAAAGTACACTTAAATAGTCACAGCAGGAAGACAAAATAATTACATCTTGTGATGAAGTGTAAATGGAGTTATGTTATTACAAAGGAGTGCATTAATGACATTAAGGAAAATACTATATCTCTGTATAAAAAATAATGTTTTACAGTTTACATTATATATAAGGTCCAGAAGAAGGTGAAAGTGTTTAGCACGTCCATTTATAGTCTTCTTTGCAGCCTTCTAATGTCCATCTGGACTCAAAAAAAGTGCACAAGGAAATGGTGGAATCTTTCACCAGCAGATGGCGCTCTATCTCCATATTTCTACGTAGGCTCAGTAGGCGTCCTGTCAAGTGTCTGACCTTCTGTTCTCCTGTCCCAGATGCCTCACTTCTGGTTTTTAGGTGTCTGTTTTAGTCTCACACTCTTTCGCCATTTCACTAACAAGCCACTCCAGTTTTCTGGAGATCAGACGGTCAAAGTGTTGCAGAACCCGACTTAGATCCTGGGTGACGGACTGAACTGAAATCTCTGGAACTTTCGGCCCATCCAGTCCACTCTGGAATAAAATAAAACACCCACCCACACACACGCACCCACACACACACACACACACACACACACACACACACACACACACACACATTAGACCTTTTGTGTTTAAAGTTTGGACAGAAATGCCAGAAGCATGCTGCATCTGTCACCGTCTGCCATGTTGGATTGTTAGTAGCAACACTTACTAAGGTAATAAATCAGGATTAAAAATCAGAACACATCCTGGATTGTGATTGGTCAGAAGAAAAGGTGATGATTAATTCTCTAGAGCAGCAGCTCTGACAGTAGCGCAGCTGCAAATCACAGGATTATATTAATGTGCTCATACGTTGTTGTTTCTATAGTAACGGCTCGTTCACAGGGACGTGTACAGCGCACACACACAAACAGATTTATTTATTTTCCTGTTTAGTATAGTTTTAGTATCTGTATAGTTTTCTGTAAGAAGGTGTTTATAGATGTCTGTTTAACGTTTACGGAAGGAGTCTCCAGTGTCAGCGCTGTGTAACAGTCAGAGGGAAAGCTGGAACTTTAAGATTTCCACATCTTCAGCACAGAGTTTACACTTCTCTACTGTTTCTCTCTAACAAAATATGACAAGGTGTGGTTTCTGTCTTATTAACTTCAAGAGAGAGAATAAAGAGAGAGAGAGTAAAGAGAGGAAATAGAGAGAAAGAATAAAGAGAGAGAAAGAGAGGGAATAAAGAGAGAAAGAATAAAAAGAGAGAGAATAATAAGAGGGAAATGAAGAGAGAAAATAGAGAGAGAGTAAAGAGAGAGAATAGAGAGAGAGAGAATAAAGAGAGAGAGAGTAAAAAGCGGGAATGAAGAGAGAGAATAGAGAGAAAGAATAAAGAGAGAGAATAGAGAGAGGGCATAGAGAGAGAGAGTAAAGAGAGAGAATATAGAGAAAGAATAAAGAGAGAGTAAAGAGAGAATAGAGAGAGAGAGAGAGTAAAGAGAGGGAATGAAGAGAGAGAAAACAGAGAGAGGGAATAGAGAGAGAGAGTAAAGAGAGAGAATAAAGAGAGTGAATAAAGAGAGAGAATAAAGAGAAAGAATAGAAAGCAAGAATAAAGAGGGAATAAAGAGAGGGAATAAAGAGAGGGAATAGAGAGCAAGAATAAAGAGAGAGAGTAAAGAGAGAGAATAAAGAGAGAGAGTAAAGAGAGAGAATAGAGAGCAAGAATAAAGAGAGAGAATAAAGAGAGAGAGTAAAGAGAGAGAGAGTAAAGAGAGCGAATAAAGAGAGAGAATAAAGAGAGAGAATAAAGAGAGGGAATAAAGAGAGGGAATAAAGAGAGAGAGTAAAGAGAGAGAATAGAGAGAAAGAATAAAGAGAGAGAATAAAGAGAGAGAATAAAGAGAGAGAGAGAGAGGGATGGTGAGGGAACGAGTGTTATTAGCTGCTATAACTTAAGTGAGAACAGGAACTGACTCGTTTCTTGGACGTTCCACAGCATTAAATGTAACTATAAATGGATAAAAAGTATGATGTGCAGTTCTTTAATAAATGATCACTCATAATCGGTTGTATATTGCTGTGCTATAAGAGGGAAAAGCTTGAGGATGTGCTGTTGTAGGAAAATATCAGCCAAGACATCTCTATCTCCACCCACAAATTGCAGATTTTCCTGACGGATGTAATGTCCGGATCTGCACCCTGTCCCCGTCCAGGGTCTGATACGTGTCTGACTCTGGCCTGACCTAATGTTCTGTGTTAAACTTTCCGAATCAATGCCATGGTGCTAAAGATGACATTCTGGAATGTGATGGGCTTGGTTTTTCTCCATGGAAAATGTCTTTGTCTTTACGTTTCTCTCAATTTGATCTGTTAAAAGAAACGTCTCTGTAGCGCTGAGAGTGACAGCGTTGATGTGATGAGAGAAACACGACTCTTTCCTGGGGAAGGAAGTTGCGACATATCAACAGAGATTACAGGATGCCAGGAAATACAAAGACATCCAATCACTGTTCTTCAGAATACAGAAGTACTCTCCACTGACGTGGAAACCTATCATTAAATTAAACAGTAAGGATCTCGCTTCAGGCAAGAGCATGTAAGGAGCAGCTTAGCGTGCGTGTTTGTGTATGAAGAACATCGGGTGTAAGTTAACCGCAGAGTGTACCTGGGCGTGGAGCTGTCTCACTGTGTGGATGTAGTTGTTGATGTTGTGTTCGAGGCGGCCCAGCAGTCTGAGCGCACATTCGGCTTGGCTTCCATTCCTGGCCTGGTGAATGTCCTGCGCCAACATCCTCAAAGACTGCAGGATCTCAGCTCTGCGCTCTGGGATCTGGCACACACACACACACACACACACACAAGCAGATACAGGTTTTATTCCTCGTGTATCACAGCAACAAAGGAGACTTTTTCTTCTATTTAGGGTCCAAAGCGGTGGTCAGGGTTAACCGGAGGACGCGTACTGACTCACAGGTTTGCTTTTCCAGGTCAATAAGTTAACCCTGATGCAGGGAATTCGGACTGGAGCAGGGAGAAACGCTGCAGGGCTGCACTGGGCCTGTTAGAGACAACACACACCCACACAAACACACCCACACACACACACACAAGTTATTCTTATTAACCTTGTAAAGACTTTTCATCGACATAATTATTAATGCAGCTGGTTCATGTCATGCTACACTTAAATCTAACCAAAAGGAAACGTTTTAAAATAAAAGCTTGTTTATATATATGTGTGTGTGTGTGTGTGTGTGTGTGTGTGTGTGTGTGTGTGTAGGGTTAGGGAAAAGTAAAGAAAGAAATGAAAAAATGTATTAAAGTTAATAAGCCAGAAAAAACCCCCACTCCACAGCTTGTTGCATTTTGTTACAGAGACACCGCAGTAAGAGAAAATTAAAGTTTAAATGAAACAAGTTTTACCTCTGACTGTTAAAAATCACTGACAGGAGATTCCTTAACGCGCCACTGACACTTACACAAAGAGGTCCTTAAAGAATGCTTCAGCACCGTATCACTCCACGCTGCTCAGCTCTAAGCTCGAATTGGATTCTGCCTCAGTGTGGCAAAGAGCATGCCAAAATTAATGAATGTAAATGTAAAAAAAAAAATGTTAAAAAAAAAATCGATCAAAGATTGATACGTTCACAGGCATGGAGGATTGAAAGAGAAATAATCACAACTTTATCATGCTGCTTTTAGGAATCTGGTGTGAAACTAGAGCAGTCACAAAAGAGCTTTTCACGGGGGGAGAAAAAAATCCAGGTTTTTATCATCTCACCAGGTCTTGCTGCAAATCCTTCACCTTGTTCATGACCTTCCTCGCCTCGCTGACACACACAAAGTCCAGAGGTTTGGCTTCGGGGTGAGGTAGTTCGGACAAAACCAGGCTCAGCAGGAGAAACAGAGCTTCTGCAGACGCAGACATGGCAAAGATGAACGAGACAAACGAGACAAGCAAGACACACCCGAAATGAATAATGAATCAAATGGCAAGCAGAATTCTTCCCTCTCAACCTCAGGAAGTCGTATCTTAGAACCTGCTTTGAGAACGCTTAAAAGTTCTGTGTAACAGAGCTTACCGTGTGTAGTTTCAAACCTGATTTGATCACTCATTCTACGCTTTCAATCGAGCTTGTAAGTACTCGTTTGTAGAGGGATGTGATTAGTTCGCATTAGTATTAATGCAATCCGATTACATTATAAAATCACGTGAGGATGTATCGATCAACTCCGGTGTCGAACTCAGTTTCCCAGAATGCACTGCTGCCTACAAATATGGCCGCCCCAGACTACACTTCCCAGAACACTTTTGATTACACTCACCTGCTGCCAGTCCTACCCAGCACATAAGTGGGACTCACACACACACTTTACAAAGTAATGCCCCACCCCCCACCCCCCCTGAGACCCATGTGCACCATGTCTGCCAAGTCCTTGAACATCTCCTACAGAACCAGATATTTGTTAAAGGAGAGAAATGTGTATTCAATAGGTACAAGATTTCTTTCCTGGGGTATTTCATCAGCCCTGATGGGGTAATCATGGACCACACGTTTCTCGGCTTTGCGAGACGGGCGTCGGAGCTGTCCATTCACAGCGGTTCAGGGACCAACCCAAACTTCACCCTGTAGCCTTCTTCTCCACGAAGCTATCTCCAGCTGAGCAAAACTATGACATTCAGAACCAGGAACTACTGGCCATGAAACGGGCGCTCGAGGAATGGTGTCACTGGCTGAAGGGGGACCCC